>NC_043708.1:36018092-36040554 GCF_006229205.1 Suricata suricatta
GTGAACATTTTGGCGTGTACGGATATGCTTTACAACTCCACGTATATGCAAACAGATTTTCCCTCTGAACCATCTGAAAGTGATTTACAGACATATGGGTGACATTTTACCCACAAGTACTTTAGCAGCATCAACTAAAAATAAGTACACTCTTCCCAAAACCACAGTAATATTATTATATACAAGAAAATTAACCTTAATTTACAATATAACCTAAATTATTGCATATTAAACACATGCATTGCATATTAATTGCCCACAACATGTCTTTCGTAGTTTTTTTTTTTTTTTTAGATCAGGATCCAATCAGGTTAAAACATAGTATTTAATCTGGAGTGTTTTCCTTACCTTTTTTTTCCTGAACAGTCCAGACCAGTTTTTTTGTGGACTGTACCATATTTTGAAACTACTAATAGTTTTGGTATGCCTTTGGATAATTTAGAATCCCAAAAGAAGCAGCCTAAGAACTTAGTTTAATCTATTAGTAAAGAGAGAGTTACCAGAGTAGTGAATGCTTTTATATTAATATAGAACCCTCTGGAGATTTAGATTAGATGGAATAAATTTGGCAAGAAACATAATAGTGTTTCGGAATCACAATGTCTCCGAGTTTACTGGTTTTAATTATTTATTTTTTTATTTAAAAATTTTTTTGATGTTTATTTTTGAGACAGAAAGAGACAGAGCATGAATGGGGGAGGGGCAGAGAGAGAGGGAGACAGAATCTGAAGCAGGCTCCAGGCTCTGAGCTGTCAGCACAGAGCCCAATGTGGGGCTCAAACCCACAGACTCGAACCCATAGACCGTGGGATCATGACCTGAGCCAAAGTCAGAAGCTTAACTGACTGAGCCACCCAGACACCCCTACTGATTTTTAAATAAAGTCAAAAGAAAGGGAACTGATGTCTTTAGTGGGTCATCATTCTTCAGTGGGTACATTTAGCAAATGGCAGGAAATGTTGGTTGGCAGCTTGCAGGAGAAACTGATGTTAAAGAAAACAAAATAGTTTGTGTAACAGTGTGGATTGGGAACTGTGGGGACAGTAAAATTCACCTATATTTCTGTAAGTACAAGTTTATATATGTTTTTAAAAAAGATCTGAAAAGTCAAATGTGAGAAAAGGTATCTTATTATTATTTTTATTATTTAAAAAATATTTCTTTTGAGAGAGGGAAAGAGAGTTGTGTGCACATGCAGAGCAGGGGAGGGGCAGAGAGAGGGGGAGAGAGAGAATCCCAAGAAGGCTCCACTCTGTCAGCGCAGAGCCTGATGTGGGGCTCCATCTCACAGATTGTGAGAGTCTGGTGCTGAAGCAACTGAGCCACCCAGGTGCCCCAGAAAAGCCATCTTATTTTAATGGTCTATTTCATCTGTTCAAATATGAAAAACATATAATTATATGTGTGTATAATATATATGTGTGTGGGTTGCATCTCTATATTGTTTAGATCTGAACAACCAAAACACGGCATTACTGTTACTATTACCAATAAAACATATCTCTTATATATCAGGTATTTTGTACCGAAGTAAAAGGGGGTTTGTTAAGTAATGTTGGCAGTGTTCAAATAATCTCTGTAGTTTCCTCTGTTCATTTGTCCATGAAATCATTAAGCATTTACAATGTACCCGGCAGTATACTTGAGGCAGGGATGTTAAGATGAACCAAAGAACACGATGCCCCTTGTTGACGGATCATAGTCTATTGGGAGGGGGCAGTAATGTGAAAACTTACAGCTGTATGAGGTCTGGTATAATAAAGGGACACACAAGTTGTTAGGTGCCTGACCTACAGCAGACACGCAAAATATTTTTGGTGAATAAGTGGATGAATGAAGGAATCATAGAAAAGAAATCATCTAGTAGAACTGGAGAAACAAAAATTCTAAGAAGGAGGTGAAGGGTAAGCTGTGTTTTAAAGGATGTGCAGGAGTTTTCCAAGTGGGCAAGGATGGTGGGACATACCAGTTGGCTTGTACCAACGTGGAACACACATCATTCATTGCTCCTCATTCAAACACACAGTTTGGCCCAGTGTCAAGGTCCACATGGGGGGGGGGGGCTTGTGGAGGGGGGATAGGGTTAAAAAGAGGAGTAGGAGCACAAACAATTAAGGACAGATAATTCTATGCTGGAATGGTTGGGAGCCAGTGAGTGATATGGAGTGGGATATTGAGATGCTTGGATGTTTGTTTGGAAAACCTTTCTGGTGGTGGTAGAGAGACTGAATCGAAGAAAAGAGGACAAGCTGATTAAGAGTCTCTTATAATAATTCAGGGGAAGAACAATGAATAATAAATCAGTCACAGGAGGAACAGGGAGGAGGACAGACTGAAGAGTGATTTCACCGGGTAGCTGGTTGTTACTCTAGCTGTCAAACTCTGCGTATGCATTCAGGAATCGAGAACTTTGATAAATCTTTGTAAGGGTTAGAAAGGAAAATTTCTCTCATGTTATTTCAGTCTTTAGCTACTACTCAGTTCCAGTTTAACTTTTATAAGCAAAGAGATCACATTAGTGTCTTCACTTTTTTCTGTTCTCAATTTTTTTTACAGCTTTTAAAATTGAGATAGAATTCATATACCATGTATTCATCCACTTAATGTGTGCAATCCTGTGGTTTTTTAGTGTAGTCACAGAGTTGTACAACCACCACCACAATCAATGTTAGATTATTTTCATCACTTCCAGAAGAAACATTATAACCGTTAGCAGTCACTCCTCATTGACCCATTTCTCCAGTCCTTGGAGACCACCAATTTACTTTTGGTCCCTACGGATTTGCCTATGCTGGGCACTCCATATAACCAAAATCCTGCAATATGTTCTCTTTTGTGACTGGCTATTATCTCCACTTTTGCTCGTCATCAGAGCCAGGAAATTGGGAGTGGACTAAACAATGAAGAAATCCTTTGGGATTCTCCCTGCCCCCACCAAGACTCTCAAGTTCAGAGAAGGCACAGTTAGTTGTTCAGAGCTCTGTAAGAGGACAGGAAGAGATAAAAAATACCTTTTCAGCAATGATGCTACTTCTAAGTTATCATAAAAATATATAATAATATTTCCATGCATTAGGTGCTTGTTAGATGCTTTCTGTACATTAGCTTATTTATTCCTTATAGCATATCTGTGAGGTAGGTATTTAACTCTTTTACAGGTGAGCAAACTAATGGTTGGGCAAGAGGTTACTTATTTCATATCTCACTTTGTATGAGCTAAAAAGCCATGGTCTTGACTACCGTTTGAAAATACAAAGCACTCAATTTTTTTTAATTCCCAGGTAAGCTTTCCATTTCTTTTTTACATGCTACTTTTCATGATCTTCACAGTTTCCTCAACCTGGAATGGCTTACCTATCCTTTGGCTACTGGCCACTGGCCTTACCTTCTAAAGCATTAAGAAAACTCACACTAGATGAATGGATAAAGAGGATGTGGCATATCTATATT
Source organism: Suricata suricatta (assembly GCF_006229205.1). Taxonomy (NCBI): domain Eukaryota; kingdom Metazoa; phylum Chordata; class Mammalia; order Carnivora; family Herpestidae; genus Suricata; species Suricata suricatta. Next base: position 36,021,543 of record NC_043708.1, read on the forward strand.
TCTATCTATAAAATTTACACATTTTAATATATACATAATTTACAAAATTTGTACATACATACAAACAAAGGAATATTACTCAGTCATAAAAAGAATATCTTGCCATTTGTGACAACATGGATGGACCTAGAGGGTATTAAGCTAAGTGAAATAAGTCAGACAGAGAAAGGCAAGTGCCATACGATTTCACTTATATGTGGAATCTAATAAACAAAACAGATGAACAGACAAAAAGTGAGAGATAACAGGCTTCCAGTTGCGGAATGACTAAGTCATGGGGATAAAAGGTACAGCATAGGAAATGTAGTCAGCTGAGTTGTACTAGCATATGGTGATGGGTGGCGGCTACACTTGTGAACACAGCATGATGTATAGATTTGTCCAATCGCCATGTTGTACACCTGAAACTAATGTAACGTGTGTGTCAACTACACTTCAATTAAAAAAGAAAATAATAGCAAACAAAGACACTTTTTTTTTTTTAAATAAGCACAATGGGCGTAGCATATCAGAAGCATAAAACCTCCACAGAGGACTATGGAATAAATATTGCAACAAACAATAAAAAAGAAAAGTCATGAAAATATGTCTTTCTTAAGAGATGGTAGGACTTTGAATCTCACTGTTTCCCCATCCTTAGATGGGGGTGGGGGAAAACACTGTAAAAATGTGTCAGGGTGATTCCTGATTAATCAACTTAGCCAAATGGATAAGACTCACTGCTTGAAAACTATAGGCATTTATATAATCATCACGACCACAGAAATCACATTTTATTTATTGTTTCTTCTCAATGTTTTATGAGAAACATGATAATCTGGTTTAAGGTTAAACCAGCTATGGTTTATTGTTTCGATATGGACTGTGCCATAGAGAGGTGCCCACGGGGGTCAACTATACGTCAGCTGTCAGCTCTATATTCTGGCAAACTTCCTTGAGTGAAGCGGCTCTAAGAAATAGCCTGTGTTTGTTTTCCTCCTTTCCCAGTCCCCAGGTGCCCAAATTACTTTTCTCCCTTGTGCTGTTGCATAAATATTCCTTGGGATTATTGTATCAGCAAAGGGTAGTTTTGGGAAAGTAAGACAGCTTTTCCTATCTTGAATTTAAATTTAATAAGCACTTGTGAAAATTAATCTTCTCAAGTATCAGAAGGAGAGAAAGTATGCGTGAATGCCCAAGAATGTAAGCATTTACTTGAGGTTGTCACTTATGATTCTCCAGTTGAAGATGATTTGATGAAACCCACAGCGTGTGGGAGGCTTTACCAAGGAAAATAAAATGTAGGTCTCCAGGGGACCCCAGAAGGTTGTTTCATGTGATCCACTGCCTTAGGCATGTCAGCGTCCTAACACCCAAGTACCATGAGTCTGCCTTCTCTATGAAGAGATCGTCATATACGTATACTTCATAACTCCCATCCTCATTTTAGTGTCTCATGAACCAAACCAACTAACATCAATCTATTTTGAGTTAGCCTCTTGGACCTTTTATGTTGTTTCCAAACTGACCATAGTTAGGGAAAACACAGTCTAGGAGGTCAGATGTTATAGAACGGCAAAGAAGTTGGATCAAGTATCTATTCCACATCAACAAAAACAGCAAGAGCAAAAGCTATTGACATTTACTCAACACTGATAAATATATTTAGACATTGACTCAGTTAATCTTCATATGCCCTAGATGAAGCAAGTCCCATTATATCTTCATTTTACACATAAACAAAACTACAGACTAGGGGCGCCTGAGTGGCTCATTTGATTGAGTATCCAACTCTTGATTTCAGCTCAGGTCATGATCTCATGACTCATGAGATTGACCTCTCGTTTGGTTGCATGCTGACAGCCCAGAGACTGTTTGGGATTCTCTCTCTCCTCCTTTCTCTGCCCCCTTCCCCACTCACATGTGCATGTACTCTCTCTCTCTCTCAAAATAAATAAATAAAAATAAGCGGGTGTGTGGGTGATTCAGTTGGTTAAGCATCCAACTCGATCTCAACTGAGGTCTTGATCTCAGGGTTGTGAGTTCAAGCCCTGTGTTGGATTCCATGGTGGGTGTGAAGCCTACTGAAAACAAAACAAAACAAAACAAAATATCACCCCCTCCAAAAAAACTCACTACAGATGAGAGAATCAAATGAATTGACCAAAATAAAAATTACCAGTGAATGAGAGAGCTGTGTGTCTAATTTACTTATATCTAATAGAAAGCACTTCTTCTTCTTCTTTTCCTTTAAAGATTTTATTTTTAAGTCATCTCTACATCCAACATGGGGCATGAACCCACAACCCTGAGATCAAGAGTAGCATGCTTCCAAAAGCACATGTTCTTGACTATTCTATCTATGTACGTATCCATTCCTAACATGGCTATGCAAGATAATTATATGATACAATTTTGCAAAAGCATGGCTAATTCTTTGCCCACATAACCAGACAAAATGATAGTTTAAGCATGGCATGTTATAAAGGAGTAATTTTGATTTATTTGACTAAGCTGTTAATGTCACCCAGCAAGATGGTTGGGTTCACTGAATTATGCAACTGGTTAATTTTTCTGTGCTTTTTCATAAATATGCTCTAATATCCACTATAAAGGTTACATAAAATCACAGGGAAAAGGCAGGGCTGGATACAAATAGTTATGGAACTAAGGAAGAACTAACATATAAAAATAATTACAAAGGAATGTACCCTTGTAAATGTTCATTCATTCATTCATTCATTCATAAGATCTTTACTGAGTGCCAAGCATTCTTCTCACTGCTAGAGGTATGTCCCCTCATTTTATTAGGCAAATGATGCAAGAATGCGATGTGTGTGTGCACACTTATGTGTGGACAATATTTTATGTGGTTACAAATGCAAGGCAAGTGTAGAGTAGTTCATCATTATACAGTGTGATTGAGAAAGACTTTCTGATAACGTGGTATTTGAGTGGATCCCTGAAGGAAGTGAGCACACCAGTCACTTGCCTATTGGGGCATAAGTACCAGGCAGGGGGAACAGCAAGAACAAGATCTCTGAAGGGGAAATTTACATTCAAGGAATAGCAGAGACCAGAATGGATGGAGGTGAAAGAATAGACCTGTTTTGGGAAAACACCTCTAATACTTTTCTCTTATCCAAGTGCATCATCCTATTCCTCCCATAACATGTTAAATAATAATGGTAATTTGGGAACGTTTGCCTTAATCCTAACTTCAGTGGAAATATTTTTCACCTTTCCCTATTAAGCATGATGCTGGCTTTTAGACTAAGATATAGAAACAAAATCCTTGTGTGTTTAAGTTGCCTATTGCTGCATAAGAAGACATACCAAAATTTAGAGATTTAAAATAATAATCGCTTTATTATCTCATGTGTCTATGGTTAACTGGACTTGGGTGGTCAGTTTTTCTGCTTTATCATACCTCAGCTTGCCTGGAGGCTTGACTAGGTTGGAGTTACTAAGATGGCTCATGCGTATGTGGGTCAGTTGGTGCTACATTGTAAGGGAACTCAGCTGGAGCTATTGACCAGAGTGCCTTAGTTCTTCTTACTTCCACATATCTTGGGCTTTACTGCATTGACAACTGGGTTCTATGAAGAAGGAAATCCTAGGCTCCAGTGTGCTCGAAAATCAATTTCTCTTCATGCCTTTGGGCAAGACAGTCACAGGACCAGCTGAGATCCGAGAGCTGGGGAATAAACTCTACTTCATGATGGTGGAGTGACATATTTAGAGTAGGAGGGGAGGATTGACAATGGTTATCTTTGGAGGCTATCACACCATCGAGTCCCTATTTTGCTGTTGTTATTAAATCAAATTTTAATGTTAATTTTTATAATGTTTTGTCAATCTTCATGAAGATGACTATACTATTTTTCTCCTTAGACCTATTAATAGAATGAATTTTATGAATAGATTTTCTAATATTGAAGTGTCCTTAAATACTTGGACTAAATCTCTCTTGGACATGGAATTATCTGTATGATTCTTTCTGATTAGCTTCCAGAATCTGAACCAGGTCTGTGGAGGCCTGTAACACCCTCAGTTTCTTCTCTTTTCTGCACTCCTTAGTATACATGGATAATCATTTTTTATTTTCTATATGTCTTTCACCTTAAAAAGTTTTTTGTTTTTTTTGTTAGCAGTTTTTGAGACCTGTCACCATGGGCTCTGTCTCCTCAGCTCCTTTCTACCTCTCTCCTTTTTTCTTCAGTGAATTCTGCTGTTTTGGGCACCCTGTTAAACATATTTTGGAATTTATGTCCTAGTTGTACTGGAAACATAGTTTTATTTATGTTTACCATATTTTTTTTCTTTTGGATGATCTTCAGGAAGAGGAGAAAACTGGAATCATGGTCATATCAGAAGTCCCAAAATGTAAATATAAAATTTTTACAGAATATACAAACATTAAATTGACTTTCTGAAGCTCTCAACAGACATTTTAGAGTTGAAACTGAGAAGTGAAAGACTTCGTTATTTATGAAAACAGGGATGGGATTATTACAAGTTAATTTCCTGTCTTTTCTTTGGTAGCAAATACAACTCTCTTGTGGAAAGCTAGAGGCAATTTATATTGCTTCCATGAAAAATTTTTCCTCACCATCAACTTCCAACTATATCTTAAAAATGTATAAATTATATGTGTAAAAGTGATTATAATTGTTTAAGTGATAGTTGGATGTAATTGGGGAAAATGCTTTCCCATGAAGGTTGACCCCAATCACTTCCCAAACTGTGATGAATTGAGGGTCTGAGGAACAATGCTGGGACCTGGCAAGAGGCCCCCAGGATAGGGGTACAGGAAAAGGGGGAGAATTAACTTAGAAGTCAGAGAATTCTAGGGAGATCAAGAAAGAAACTAACACAATCTTCCAAACAGCCAAACTCTGGATCTACCCTAGTAGGGACTAATTGTACTCATTAAGTACTCTGTGAATTTGGTATAAAGTTGGCCTGGATTTTTCACTAGGCAATAGGTTGTTTGAGGTATATTATCAAGAGTAAACAGTACAATTATGTCTTTAGAATAGAGTGTTTTAATATCCAAATGTTCTTATTGTGAGTCTTTTTAAGGTCGTAAAAATGGATTTACATTCTCGATTAGAAACGATACTTATGGTACTGCAGCTGGATGATTTGAGCGGTGGAGACCCTCTCCCAGCCCCTCTTTACACCTGCTGCCGAGATAATGCCAACAGTTTTGAAGCATTTCCACCCATAAAAGGAACACACAGGCTGTATGTACGAGTTATAGTACATGAAACAGATATCTTGGTTCTGAGCCCTGTTTCTGGCACCCGCACATCCATATTGCTTATGAATGTGTGAAGGAACAAATCAGGATTAACTGCATTCTTGGCGATGCTGGGCTGGGGAAGAAAGATGTATTTGCTTTTATGCTTTTGCTGTACTTTGTGGCCAGTTACATCTTATGTCATTCTACACTTGTGGTGCATTTAATAAATACAGGGATGTATTACTAGTAGGAAACAATAACATTCGGTAGTGTTTTCCAACACACAAAATGTGTTCATGGCATTATAAAATTTGTGACTTCTTGGGGATGTTTGGCTAATATAGATTAGTTGCCTGGGGACCCCCACAAATGCTGTGTTATCAAGAAGACAGGTTACTTCCTAGATACCTGGTTTCAGTGCAAAATTATGTGTTAGAGAGAGTTATGGTTGTAATAAATTTGCTCAACAAGCTATTTTTAAAGGCTTTTGTGGTGGAGTAAAATTGGACTATGAAATGGGATTTTAAAGTTTTAAGTATAATATCATCTTTTATTTCTTTTTATAAAGTGTTTATTTACTTTTGGTAGGTACTTTTTTATTTTTATTTTTAAAAAATTTTTAATGTTTTTTATTATTATTATTTTTTTGAGAGACAGAGAGAGACAGTGCGAGCAGGGGAGGGTCAAAGAGAGAGAGAGGGAGACACAGAATCTGAAGCAGACCCCAGGCTCTGAGCTGCCAGCACAGAGTCTGATGCAGGACTTGAACTCACCAACCCTGAGATCATTACCTGGGCTGAAGTTCAATGCTTAATTGAATGAGCCAGTCAGCCACCCCTAATGCCATCTTTTCTTAAAAACAAACATACTGAAGCTATCTTGTTGGGATGAGATTGAACCATAATCTGGAAGAACAGAGTTATCTATGAAATGGCAATATATAAGGAACATGTTAGCATATATCCTTCCTTCTTTTTTCTACCAAGAGAGTTGGGGTTTCTCTCCTTTTGTCTCTATCTCTTTGTCTCTGTCACACACACACATACACACACACACGGAGGGAGGGAGGGAGAGAGAGAGAGAAAGAGAGAGGGAGAGAAAGAGAGAAAGATTATTAACAATGAGTTGGATTGCACTTATTTCAGTCTTCCAGAGATGTCCATGAAATTCAAGGTTGGATTGCTCATATTGAAAACATTGCTGCCAGCCTTGAGCTGATAGAATTGGTATGAAAGTTAGCCTCTATGACTAATTCACAACTTTCTCACAACAGTTTCTCATGAAACTGCAGGCAGTAAGCTTCCTGCGAGGAAAACACTGATTCATGGGGGACAGAATGAAGCTTTTGGGCACTAAGAACTCACTGGATGTGCCCCCCGCTTCAGTGCACCTCTGTGGATCACCTGGGCTGATGGCAGAATAGGGCATTTGATAAAAACGGCATGTGTAAATGCAGAACTTGGATGTAAATGAGAGAAAAGACTTCTCCAAGGAAGAGCATCTATCGATGCTGAGAGTTCATTGCAAAGAGATGCAGTGGGGATCTAGAGACAGACAGAACCACAGAATCTTTTTCTTAGACTAATAGGTCCTACTCTAGCACTAGTCCACATGGTTGATGATAATCTCCTACTTTTCCACTATATGCATCAGTCTGGATAACATATGGAGGTGCCTCCAACATCTTCACTAATGGCTTTCAGCTTTGAATTCCAGGAGAAGCAAATTTAAGGTCCATTTATCTGCCCACAAGCCCCAAATTTTGTTGTTAATCATTCTTGGCACTTGTCATCAACAGTGATAGGTGAGCTTAGGGCACGAGGGGCTACTCCATGTCCCCTTTCTCTCCTCCCTTGCTTCCCCCTCCCCCCCCAGATACACAGAGATGAGGAGAGCAAGAAATAAAACCCGTTTTGAAGAAGTTGCATTCCTCCGCCCTTGTCCTCTTGACATTCGGACCCAACACAATGCCAGGCTGCTCCCACTATGAAGTGGGTCCATTCACACCCAAATCATCTCAGATCCTTTGAAGGGGGATGTGCCAAAACCATTTTGGAAATTGTACAGCAAAGTATCTTTAAACCTGTCTGGTCTAACTCCTTCATTTTATGTTTTAAGACCATGAAGACTTGTGAAGTGCTTTTCATCAGTAGGGCATCCATTGTGTTCCTCACCCTGGAAAAGGTGCTACATCCTTTCTTTGGTGTTCGAAATAGAATTAGCATTTATAAGTCAGTGCCCACTATAAGCCCACATGTGATGGAGGAAAGAGCCTTTCCTTCTTAGGAGAAGCAACCTGGCAGAGGGGAGAAAAGCAGGTATTTTAAGGGGGGATGATACTCATATCACTGAGAGACAGCAGAGATGGAGGAGGAAAGCTTAGGGGATTTTATTACTTCAAGAGACCAAGCACAACAATATAGATATTTAGAGATAGGCATAATGCTAGATTCTTTAGTAAAAAAAAAAAGTCCAGTTCTGCCTTTTGAATATCTACATCTTTGGTCACAGAAGGACAGTGTGTATGAAGGAGGAAGGAGTTTGGTAGCCTTTTGTAACTCAGGCAACACTTGGATGTTTTCTGAGAACACACGGTTCTCATGAAAAGAGCCCGCTCTGACTTTAATGGAACAGAACTCCAGGCAGCCCCTACTTTCAAACAACACCTTCCCTGGGGAGTGAGATGAAGTTAGAGTCAGGGACTCCAGGGGCCAGGCATTCCTGTGCTGGTCTTCATCCCTAGAAAACAAGAGACAGTATGTTTCTGAGACTTGATGTAAAAATGAGAAAGAGCAGAATTTTGGGGAGTAATAAAGGAGCTTCACCATCTGTCCAGAAGAAAGGATCCCAGCAGATCTTAGTGGAAAAAGTACCAGTTTGGGGCTGAAAGAACCCTGTCCTTGAAGAATTGTGGAGAAAATTTTTACTCATTTCTCTCTCTTTAAAGATTGGCTAGACATCGCTCAGGGGTGGACGTGCATTATTCCTTCTGAATCGCTGATTAATGCACCTCGGCAGAAATATGCAGTCCTTTCTGAATTCTTTTACATCATGGTATAATTACCATAACTGAATTTCTATGATTTTCACATATGCCATTAAAGTATTTCTAAAGTATCTTTTTCCCTAATAAAAGACAAAATTTAAATAGCATTAGCATGAAATTTGGCTGCCTGTCAAGTTAATATACCACTGCCTTTCTCTTAGAAGATGTACATTCCGTTTCATGTAGAAGTCACTGTGTGGAGGTACTGCTGAAGGGAAGGAAAACATGCACATACCAGAGAAAGTTTGGAATCCTTTAAAGAAGTAGTAGCAGGGGCGCCTGCGTGGCTCAGTCAGGTAAGTGTATGACTTCAGCTCAGGCCATGATCTCCTTCGTTCATGAGTTCAAGTCCTGCATGGGGCTCTGTACTGACAGCTCAGAGCCTGGAGACCGTTTCAGATTCTGTGTCTCCTTACTTTGTCCCTCCCCTGCTCATGAACTCTCTCTTTACCCCCCTCTCAAATATAAATAAACATTTAAAAAATAAAAAAAAAGTAGGAGAACATGGAAAGACTAAGAATGAAAACTATTTTTATGAGGCTCTTTCTTGAGAATGTCATGTATCTTTCAACAGCAGATTATTGATTTTGAAAACCTGAAAAGAAAAAAGCATGTGCATTGCATCTTCTGAAGTCACCCTTTACAGATATTTTGTTTAAGGTTGGCAGTGTCCACTTACAAAGAAATAGAAAAATGGTAACAACTTTTAATGGAAAAATAGATCATTCTGTGGGCTGATCCATGTCACCCTCAAAATGCTTTATTTGATGCTTTTCCTCTGGGCTCTGAGTTAATTGCAGGGTTTGTGGGAGTAACCAGACATTGACCAAAAATTGAGCTAAGTGTCACCATCAGTAGAATAGAAATTCTTTCCCTCCTGTCACAGGGAACAGGCATTTATTTATTTATTTATTTATTTATTTTTTTAATATATTGTCAAATTGGTTTCCATACAACACCCAGTGCTCATCCCAACAAGTTCCCTGCTCTATGTCCATCACCCACTTTCCCCTCTCCCCCACCCCCATCAACCCTCAGTTTGTTCTCAGTATTTAAGAGTCTCTCATGGTTTGCCTTCCTCCCTCTCTGTAACTTCCCCTTCCCTCCCCCATGGTCCTCTGTTAAGTTTCTCCTGTTCTACTTATGAGTGAAAGCATATGGTATCTGTCCTTCTCTGCCTGACTTATTTCACTTAGCATGACACCCTCGAGTTCCATCCATGTTGCTACAGATGGCCAGATTTCATTCTTTCTAATTGTCACATAGTACTCCATTGTATAGATAAACCACATCTTCTTGATCCATTCATCAGGTGATGGACATTTAGGCTCTTTCCATGATTTGGCTATTGTTGAAAGTGCTGCTGTGAACATTGGGGCTCATGTGCCTCTATGCATCAGCACTTCTGTATTCCCTGGGTAAATCCCTCACAGTGCTATTGCTGGGTTTGGGGAGTTCTACTGTTAATTTCTTGAGGAACCTCCGCACTGTTTTCCTGAGCGGCTACACCAGTCTGCACTCCCACCAGCAGTGCAGGAGGGGGAACAGGCATCTCAGCTGTTCATGAGGTGGGAGAAGATGGAAAACCTGAGGCAGTGATGTGATCAGAAAAGAAAACTATGGAGGGATAACTAGCTCCTTGTGACACTGAAAGAAAATAGAATGTGTTTTCTCAAATGTTGCATAGTTGCTTTAAAAGTTATGTTTCTGTTTGTTTCCTGAACTCCTTCACTCCTCAGCCACCTCCGCAAGCACTAACGCTTGGACATCTAACACTTGAAAGTCTGGAAGTCATTTGAGGACTCACATATAGAACTAGGCGTGATGTGAAGCAATTTCTTTTACTGGGTAAATTACTATAGTTAAGGTTAGTTGATGATGCAGTAGGGTCCAAAATAACTCATGATCTCTTGTAAGTATTCCAAGACTCTGATAGCTTGGAGCCTAAGATTCTCCCTGGATCCAGAAAAATCCACCGAGTGCTAGACTACCCTGTATTAAGATGTCTTTTGTCAAATTGAAATTCAATCTATGGTAATTGCTTTGGTTGCCAAATAGGATGTCTGGTAAAAAACCTTTTAATGTGTTAACTGGTAGGAACTAAGTGAAGCATAAAAGTCATTCAGGATGATTTGTAGTCTATTGCATACTAAATCCTAGTAGGACCAGTGTCTGTTACAAGGATAGGGTATTAAGTACTATAAAACACCATGATCTCTGGTAACCACAGGGAACAAAATGTCTCCTGTAATACCAAAAAATGTGGAGCCAAGATTAATTTTGGGATTCAAAGAAATCTGGTGTATTGAAGGTCTTAACATGATATTATAATGTAGATAAACCTGGGAATAACTTAATAGAAGTTTATTAAAATGCTGGGAGAGAAATGTAGTACTCCCATATGGATGACTCTGGTCCTTTACATTAGTCAGATTGACCTAACTTAATTTAAATAACAAGCAAAAAAGAAAACAAAAGTTAGAAGTCCATGAAAAGATTGTTTAGTTTAGACTTTTACATCCTGTCAGGACTGTACCTATTTTGATGAGATCTCCATTCCCAGTGGACAATGATAAAAGCTACTGTCTGCCAGCTTTGGATTTGAAATGCGAGTCTCGTGATTGACGTAAACTGAATTTGTGAGAAGCTACCCATGAAAAATGGGGAAATACAAGGTCAGGTATCAATGAAGGGAGCTGGAAAGATTTGGGTGTATTATCGGAAGATGAGAATGAAAATTTCCTCTGTCTTTGAATACATTAAGAGCCATCATTCTGAGGATGATACTAAGGATGTCTCCATTTTTGCTGACCTTGAGTGAGAGGAAGTAGCTTCAGTCTGCTGCCTGATGGATTCAGTCTTTCTAAAAAGGGAGGACTTGGTATGGAGGATTATTAAGAGAGTAAATGAATGGGATGAATAGCATAAAACCTCTACAGCAAAGTTTGTGCCTAATAGTGACACTTAAGATTTAACACTCATTCTCTCTTTGGAAAGGTTGGTTAAAAATATATTTACTGTTGAACATTCTTAAGGTTCATATTTACCAGCTTGAACTATGGCAAGTGTCATGCAAAATTCATTTTGGATGAGGAAAGAAGCATTTAGGGCTCATAGTATAAGTGTATCCAACATTAGTAGAAAGGAGTCTTTAGAGAGAGAGAGGGAGAGAGAGAACATAGCCAACTTTCTTCTAATAACTCTTACTTTGACAAGTATAAAATGCCTCACTATTTTTTAAAAGTCTATTTATTTATTTTGGGAAAGACAGAGTGCACAGAAGAATAGGGAAGGGCAGAGAGAGAGGGAGAGAGAAAATCCCAAGCAGGCTCCATGTTGTCAGTGCAGAGCCTAACACGGGACTTGATCTCATGAACTGTGAGATCATTAAAATGCCTCATTGTTAATATATATGAACATATCCATTGCATTTCTTGCAAGCATATCAGCTTAAAATTACTATACTTTCTAGCTAATGAATGATTATATTTCGTAAATATCAGTCATAATTCCTAGGAGTTTTAGACCTGTTATACATTAAAGAGATGGTTGACTTATGATTTTTCCTCGTTATTAGTCTCATATATAAAAAGGAAGTTCTACAACACAAACTTTAAGGAATTAAGTTTTTCTTTTTGCCTCTAGTATTTAAAATACTAAAAAACAGAAATGCTTCATATAGGGGCATCTGGGTGGCTCAGTCAGTTAGGCTTCTGACTTTGGCTTAGGTCATGATCTCACATTCATGGGTTTGAGCCCCGCATCAGGATCTGGGCTGATAGTTCAGAGCCTGGAGCCTGCTTCAGATTCTGTCTCTCCCTGTCTCTCTGCCCCTTACCCTCTCACGCTCTGTATCTCTCTGTCTCAGAGATAAAGAAAACATTTAAAAAATAATAATTTTAAAAAAGAAATGCTTTATATAAATAGGAAAACAACTTTTTGCCTAGTTAAATCACTCAGAACTCACATCTTGGAAATTTGACTAGGCCAAATCCTTTGTAATTTTTTCCCCAGAAAAATAAAATTGCTTTATAAGTTCTAAACCATGCCAGTATAATCTTTCTGAAGTTATGTTTATGATACTTAGGATATATCCTTTTAAGATGTCAGAGGATCAAATTTCAATATAGAAAATTATCCTGACTATTCACACAGAACGCTAACTTTAGTGTAAGTGCAGTGGGTAACACTGTGAGACTCTGAGGTGTCATTCATACATACATTCATTCAATCATTCAGTAGATATCTCTGAGTGTCTATGGCGTCATAGGCTCGTGCCCCAGCGCTGACACATAGAGTGAAGACAACAGAAGCTTGCCTTTGTGACATGTGCATGCTAGAGGGATATAAAAAAAAAAGACAATTAAATAACCGAGATAGTAACTTCAGAGAAAATAGTTCTTGAAAGGAAGCCCAATTGAATCAGAGTGGTCTGGTCTCACAAAGAGATAAATTTGAGCTGAGAGATTTGGATCCTTCCTGCCAGGTGGAAGAAGATACTACCTGGAGACAATGTGAGACTCAAAGAAGAGAGCAAAATAACACGAGGGTTTGCACACTTAGCTAAATAGTATTAGTGAATTCCTGTTTTTCTTAATCAACTGTCGATACGATTGCAAAAGGACCAGGAAGCCATTTTGTTCCCTATGTTGCATCCTGCTCAGGCCACACAGAACATTGCTTCTCCCCTGTTGGCAAGGAGAATCACATTCTGAGGCTTAGCTGACAGATTCGTATTAGAACCGCTGGAGAATCTCCAAAGGAAGGCTGGGTCCCCACTAGCAGGGCTGTTTGTTAACTGGCTGACTGGGTAAGGGTGCCTGAGTCCCAGTTCTGAGTTTTCTGCCTCCCCCATCATTGACCTGCTGTCCCTTTTCGGAGCCAGATTCTAACCCAAGAAGTAGTCTCTGGACTCTCAGTGATTGCATTTCAGGAGGTTTTCCATTTTTGTTTTTTCTCCTTTTCCCCAAATGTAGGTCAGAGCATGAAGAACAGAGGGATTGGCCAAAGGGAAACAGATGTTTATGTTCATTTCATAATCGTAGGGCCGGGTGGATATGGAAGAACAATAAATAGTGCCAAGACATGCAGAGCTGCACCAAAAACCACCCCAAGGGTCCCAGGCTCCTTCCTGTTTTTCAAGACTCCTTTGCTTCTTCCCATGAGAGGAGGTGTTCTCCAATTTTCCCTCGCTGAGCCCAGCTCACAGCTCACAGGCTGATGCGCGTTTTACAGACAGCAGGCTCTGTGGACAGATTCACGGTTGTGGGGCCGCAGTCACGGCGCAGGCTTTTCTCCCAGCAGCTGGTGCTGGGGCACCTCAGTTTGCCTAGTTAGCCCCCTTGCTGCTGTTTTACAATTTCTGCTCATCTCCACTCTGAGCTCCGGGGCCTCCCTACCCCCACCCCGTCCTCTCAGCCCTCCCGCAGCACCTTCTGATTCTCAGCCTTGTACATTCTCTTTCTTCTAGGGTCCCTGGGAGCCCGAGCCTGAGATCGGAGAGCAGGTCTTTGGTGAGAGCACTCTAGTCTTCATTTAGGAATTTGCTACTTGTTTTTGAGAGGCTCTAAAGACCTTTTCTGTTTTACACAATTTTCCCTGTTAGAAACTCCCAAGTCAAGAAAACATATATGTGGATATCTATTTTTAAGTTGCTTTTTAGTGATTGATGTGTTATCATAGAATTGTTCCTCTTAAACTGGATTTATAGGCATCTTTATAGTATAAAGAAAGGATTTCTGAACTTGCTAAATTACATTAGATGGAACTACATGAACTTATGAAATCCAAAAGATTTTGAACTATAAAATGGCAGTTTAATAGATTCCATTTAATAGGAAACACTTAGGATGCTTGTTGAAATTTATATTTACAGCTCTGTCTCTCCGTGGGTCTGGTGCAGCCGACTAACACTGCAGCATGGACTAAAGAATCTGCATTTTCAGCAAGCAGTTTCTCTGATGAGCGGGCAAGTTTGACAAATACAGGTATATCACCCGCAGCTGAACAATCACCTACTTAAATATGGTGCTTATGGCAATTTATAATGTTCATGTGAGCCTACTGTATTTTTTTACTTAAAGTATTTTTTTTAATTTTGAGAGTTGGCAGGGGCATCTGGGTGGCTCAGTCAGTTAAGCGTCTGGCTTCCGCTCAGGTCATGCGCTCATGTTCATGGGTTCGAGCCCCGTGTTGCGCTCTGTGCTGACAGTTAGCTCAGGGCCTGGAGCCTGCTTCAGATTCTGTATCTCCCTCTCTCTCTGACCCTCCCCTGCTCGCACTGTCTCTCTCTGTCTCTAAAAAATAAATAAAAAACATAAAAAAAATTAAAAAAATTTTTTGAGAGTTGGGGGCATGTGCAAGCAGGGGAGGGGCAGAGGGAGAGAGAGAGAATTCCAAGCAGGCTCCCTACTGTGCACACAGAGCCCGACATGGGGCTCAAACTCACAAACCATAAGATCATGACCTGAGCTGAAATGAAATCAAGAGTCAGTGCTTAACTGACTGAGCCACCCAGGCACCCGGTCTATCGTATTTGACGTACAAAATGTCAACTTAGTGATTATGGTAACGATTACTAAGTGTCTGTTAACATCCGTTCACTTTTTCTTTGGGTGTAAAGCTAACCTTTCTCATAATAATGTGTGGCTTAGGGTTTCACTTCTCACAATGAACTGTGAACAGAAGTGCTGCACCCCCCTGTGGATCTGGCCCACATCACCACTCCTTGCTTTCATGAAGCCCTCTGTATTCTAGGTAATAGCAGAATCACAAGATAGAAAAAAGTTAATCCTTGAATGGCCTCATGGAGCAGAACCATCTTCGGCAACCTGAACCCAACCTGTTATCTGAGCAAGAAATAGAATCCTAATAGTTTGAATCATTTTATGTTTGAGTCTGTTTGTTACAGCATCCTAGTTTATTGAGTGTGGATTCATCATTACAAAAACCTGAACAACACTGTGCTGTTGGCATAGCTGTGAAGTGGCAGGTGGAAAGAAATCAGGATAGGCTGGGGAGAGAGAGATCTGCGTTATCCTGTGGCAAAACCGTGTTTTTGAAAAACTGTTGTCTGTGAAGCCTGGAAGGTGAATAGTTCTTAGAGTTTGAGCACTTAAAGAAAAAAATTGGAAAAAACCAGAATGTTATTGTATGGTAATTGTTGCTTACTGTGTTTAGCAAGGTGTTACAAGAAAGAAAGAGCTGAACTGGTTGTTTTTTTGAAGCCGAGTTGGATAGAACCCAAATATTAATGGACTTAGAGAGTTGTAAAATAGATTAGTTTTGGAGTCCACAAATAAAGGATGCACTTAAAAAAGGATTTGGGGGCACCTGGGTGGCTCAGTCGGTTGAGTGTCTGACTTTGGCTCGGGTCATGATCTTGTGGTTCATGAGTCTGAGCCCCAGTGGGGGCTCACTGCTGTCAGCGTGGCGTCTTCTTCGGATCCCCTGCAGAGGGTGCAAACTTCTTCCACTGCCAGAACAGAGGGTCTTCCCAATGTACACCCTCCCTGCCTGTCCCCCACTTGCACTCTCTCAAAAATAAACAAACATTAAAAACAAAGAATTTGAGCCATAAATGTCCATTTCTCTGTTTAAGTAAGAGAATCATCTCTGTGTCAAAGATCAGATCCCTTGCACCTAAGCCTACTGCTTCATATGGCCTCTCAGTAACTATTGTTAATTTGAGCAAAAAGGGCATTGGCTACCAGAAGCAGACAAATAAAGTATAGTTAAGAATTATGTCTAAGAAAGATACACTTTGGTCTTGGATGTGGTTACAGGTACGTGGAACTTACCAGAAACCTGGTAAATTTTTGTGAGTTGGGTGTCTAAACAAATGCCAAATGTGGATTGGATATGCTCAGAGCTGTAAAACAACACTGAGCCCCAAAAACTGTACAAGCAAAAAGCAGGCTGTGAAAGTGTTACAGTCCCCAAGGATGACATGCTCCTAACGGTCTAATTCAGCTGTGTGTCATGGAGGACAATGGATGAGGAAGAAGAACCTCCCAGACCTGAGCCAGGAAAAGTGGAGACTGATGGATGACGGAATTCCTCCCAGAGAACAGCGTCAGGGTCAATTCCAGAAACTTCTTCCACTGCCAGCACAGGGGATCTTCCCAGTGTTTGCCATCAGAATTCTGCCATTGCTATGTGTCTCCCATTTATTCCTTTTCTTGTCTTTTAATGTTTATTTATTTGAGAGAGAGAGAGAGAGAGAGACAGAGGGAGGGAGGGAGAGAGAGAGAGAGAGAGAGAGAAGAGAGAGAGAGAGAGAGAGAGAGAGAGAGAGAGAGAGAGAACGAGAACGAGAGGGGAGCTGAGAAAAAGGGAGACATAGAATCTGAAGCAGGTTTTGGGCTCCGAGCTGTCAGCACAGAGCCCAATGCAGGACTCAAACTTACAAACTGTGAGATCATGACCTGAGCTGAGGTTGGATGCTTAACTGACTGAACTCCTCCTCCCAATTTTTTCCTTTTCTGAAAGGATTTTGAATATTTTAGTTATTTCATCCCTGTCCCACCATTGTTTAAGGGATGATTGTATAAATGGGACAGATACTGAATTTCCTATTGGATCACAAGGAGCCACATCTCTATCAAATGGAAAGAGCTGTGTGTCACCTGCAAACACTGGGCTTTGACCTCTGCAGTGAAAGAGTAGGACTCTGGGCAGTCCCTCTTTGGAAAAGGGCAAGTTTGTGTTACGTGTGGGAAACAGTGTGAAAGGATATTTCGTGGATGGAGAGTCTGATACAAGTGGAGATGGCTGGTGTCCACCGACATCTATCCTTCCTTCTCTTGGGAAAGTCTCTCTTAGCCTGAGGTGTGACCTTGTGACTAAGTTACAAGGTCTACGACGTGTAACCGGAAATGATGTCTGTCACTTCCAGTCTTGGCCCAGAAAACTTTCCATTCGAGTCTATGCATGCTCTTTGTTATCAGGCTGGTTGTATGCAGAGAGCTATGAGACCCCAAGGGATGGCAGGGTCACAAGATGGATGGAGCCTCGTGTCTAAATGACTAAACGGAGGAAACCAGCCTCACTGACTTGAATACTTGCCCAGGACCATAACATTATTAAGGAACATCCTGCTATGGTGTTAATTCCTTACATTGTGGGGTTAGGTTAGCATATTCTAACTAACAGTGGCTTTTAAATTCATGTTATTAGCTACCAAACTCTACACTGCCTGTGTTGTTTGTTTACTGCCTCATGGGCTCTACTTCCTCCATTACAAGTTATTTAACCTTGGGCAAATTGGTAATGTCTCCAGGCCTTGATTTCCTCATCAGTAAAATTGGGGGAAAAAAACACACCTCACAGGATCATTGTGAGGAAGCAATGAACTGATGTGAGAAAATATCCCAAATATGCCTGAATCAAAGCAAAGACTAGGGAAGCATACAGCAACTGTTAGTGTTGTTAATACATATACTAGTGGCATTTGAGTTTCATAATTAATACTACCACACTTCTTGTTGGGTCACATATGGCCATCATGAGACCCATACTCATCCTGGGAAGGAAGAGTGCTGTGTTTCACAACCAAGACGACACTGAGTGACTACACATGAATCAGGTCCTTTTGATTCATGAAAATTGGACACATCCAAGAAGCTGGTGGACTTCAGAGCTTTCAGGAACAATGCCAGGCTGCTCTGTGACTCACGGTTGGTCTCTGTTGAATTCATGATGGAATGATCCTGACTGCGTTACAGCCAGAGAATTAACTGTTTGCATTCTGCTGAGTAACCTAAGGGGTGCCATGGATTTCTGTTTGTGGGAGTGTAATGTCAGGAGCTGCATCCTTACACTGAAGGCAAAGCCTCCCTCACAGATCTTTGCAATCTTGTGGTCAAGACTGATGAGGGAGACCGATTCTGTTGAGTTTTCTTACCTGTCCTTTCCTAAGAGGCCTTATATTGTTGCCCACCTTCCTGCTGTCTTTGTAAAACAAGCCAACTGTATTCAAAACATAAATGTCCAAGGTGCTGGGCTGTCCCTGAACCAAATCTGCTATTTGTCCCACACTAAGTGGGAGAAATGGCAGATTTTGCAAAAGCTATTCCAGCAATAAAACACTATTTATCTGAAGCCCAAGCTCAATGGGCAGGTAGGTAGTAAAATTTATGAAGGATTTCCTAGCCTGGAAGTGAAGGAAGTCAGGCGATGTGGAACTAAGTGTCTTGGTCACAGGGAGTCTGTCCACTGAAGCCTTAACTGGTCTCACTCCTTGGCTTGTTGCCAGCTAAAACAGGGATGCAGGAGGGCTGGGAAATGGCAGATGCAGGTTCCAATTCTGAGAGCATCGTTTCTCTTGGGTCACAGATACTTAATTTTCTTTACTCCTCTTCTATCCTTTCTTATGCCAAAGAGTTGTGGCTCATAATTTATTTATTTATTTATTTATTTATTTTCAAATACATGAAGGAAAAGATTTACTGCCCCTCAAAAGATGATTGAAAAATACATGCTCAGTACAAGCTCATGAACTACTTTGATGTGGCCCCAATTTTTTTTTACACAACTTATTTTTTTTTAACATATGCAATTATTTTCTGTCATTTACAATACAGTAGTTACAATGATACTCCAAACAGAAAAGCAAAGTAAAAAATCAAAACCCCCACTTCTATTTCATGTAATTAGACTTATACAGAAATTAGAAGGTTAGGTACCAACTAGTTAATCACCTAATTTCACAGCTATCTGAAGTGGCAATTGTAATATAG
>NC_043708.1:36040654-36062940 GCF_006229205.1 Suricata suricatta
TAGTGTGGCCTCCAAGTGTCCAGAAAAGCATCAGCTACACATTACACCACCTCAAAGAGAGACATTGGGGTTTGGACATCTATAAGACTTTGTGGTGGTTTTTTTTTATGTTTATTTATTCATGTTGAGAGCGAGAGC
The DNA here is from genome assembly GCF_006229205.1 of Suricata suricatta. NCBI lineage: Eukaryota > Metazoa > Chordata > Mammalia > Carnivora > Herpestidae > Suricata > Suricata suricatta. Next base: position 36,040,793 of record NC_043708.1, read on the forward strand.
GAGCGAGAGAGAGAGAGAGAGAGAGAGAGAGAGAGAGAGAGAGAGAGAATCCCAAGCAGGCTCTGTGCTGTCAGTGCAGAGCCCATCTTGGGGCTCAGTCTCAGGAACTGTGAGATCATAACCGGAGCTGAAACCAAGAGTCAGCTGCTCGACTGAGCCACCCACGCACCCCAGGACTTCACGTTTTTGAGCATCACCTCATTTAGAAGGAACCGAGTGAATGATTCCACTGGTCCATTCATGTCTCCTCTTACTCAAACTTATTTTATATTTTCCTCTAAGGTTAAAATGCTGGAGATTTATTTCAGAGTCCCATGAGAGTTGTTTCAGGCTTCCTTCTGGCTTACAGAGAATGAATCTCATTGATTCTCTTGAGATTCTCAGGTGTCTTCAGAAAAAGCAAAAGAGAAATTTTTGGGTAAATATTCCCAAATGGGCAGAACTATGTCATAAACCTTTATAGGCCTGGGGCTTTGCTTCTATTCACTTTCTATTATTTTATGTTATTCCTTCCTGCCCCTCTCTGGATTGGATGTTGCTTCCCCTCCTGATCTGGCCATTAAGGCCAGGTTGTGATTGAGTCTACCTCGGACTGGTCACCATTTAATTTGTGGAAAAATTAGATGGGACTTCCAGCTCTCTGTGAAAACAACCTTCTTTTACATCTTACTCAGCTGATAGAGCACTTAGATTTTCCTCTCTTTCCATAAATCATGTTAATTTCATGCATAGGTGCCTGGATTTGCAAATAGTAATTTCGAAAATGAGTCTTGAAACCCAGGTGGTTTTTGACAAACTCTAGGAGGGGTTAGGTGACAGAAGAAAGGGCCACAGATGAAATCAATTCTAAGGCAGAGTTGATGGAAATGGTGAATGAGGCACACTGTGCACAGGCTCCAATCTGATAAGGCTGTTTTGACACAGCCATGTAGATAAACATACAACTATGGACATAATCTGACTCAACATACAGTCTAATTAAATGCAAAATGAAAGTGTTATCCCTATGTTATATGTTACATGAAATATCACTTAAAAATACTTTACTAGTGGGAGGAGGGGGGTTTGTTGCAAAACTCAAAGCTCAAGATAAGATATAGGCATGATGGAAGAAGAAATGTGATTATTCCATGGTGAGCTGTGAAAGGTTGTTAGGACATCCTGAGTCATCCTAGAAGGGAGTAGGAAGCAAGCCCCAGAGCGGTTTCTCGGCTCACTTGTAGAAAGTATGAGTGCTCCTATCTACATTCATCCTACTGCCCCCAATTTTTAGTCCTAGCCCTTAGTTGAACGTTGAACTTGGGGTTACTGTGAAACATGCTCTGCATATAAGAACTACAAATATTCGAGTGGCCACTCAAAACTTAGGTAGGCTTTTAACTATAATGCATCTGGAGCAATTTTCAGCTCATCTGTTTCCAAATGAAATGTACACATTGCAGAGTTACATTATTCAACAATGTGACAATGGCCACTTAGGTCAAGAAAACTCAATGCTGTGTTACAATACCAGTAGAGATAAAATGATACTTCAAATGTGAACAAAATAGTTCAGAAATAGAATAGATATAATAAATTTCTAAACAAGTTCATTCCTAAAGATTGGATGAGCAGTTTATTCATTCATTCAGCAAAGTTTTAATGGACCAGGAATTACCTAAGCACTGGAGGGACAAAGATGATTAAGATATACTAATTCATGTATTCAGTAACTATGTATTGGAGAATCTACTCTATGTTGGGCTCTGCTTTATTTATTTTTTCTTTTATAGTTTATTGTCAGGGTGGTTTCCATATAACACCCAGTGCTCATCCCAACAAGTGCCCTCCTCCATGCCCATCACTTCCCTTCCCCTTGCCTCCACCCCCATCAGCCCTCTGTTCTCAGTATTCAAGAGTCTATCATGGTTTGCCTCCTCCTTCTCCCCAACTATTTTCCCCCTTCACCTCCCCCATGATAGACCTCCTCTGTTAAGTTTCTTCTGTTCCACATATGAGTGAAAGCATATGGTATCTGTCCTCCTCTGCCTGACTTATTTCACTTAGCATAACACCCTCGAGTTCCATCCATGTTGCTACAAATGGCCAGATTTCATTCTTTCTCATTGCCATGTAGTATTCCATTGTATAGGTAAATCACATCTTCTTAATCCATTCATCAGATGATGGACATTTAGGCTCTTTCCATGATTTGGCTATTGTAGAAAGTGCTTCTATGAACATTGGGGTACATGTGCCCTTATGCATCAGCACTCCTGTATCCCTTGGGTAAATTCCTAGCAGTGCTATTGCTGGGTCATAGGGGAGTTCTACTGTTAATTTTTTGAGGAACCTCCACACTGTTTTCTAGAGGGGCTGCACCAGTTTACATTCCCACCAACAGTGTAGGAGGGTGTGTTGGGCTCTGCTTTAAAAGCTGCAGAGAAAGCAGTGAACAAGACAAAGCCCTTGCCTTCATGGAGTTTATATTCCAGTATGGAATAAAAATGGTAAGCAAATAAATGTAAGGGTAATGCCAGGTAGTGTGAAATGTTATGAATAAAGATGTAGCAGGATAAGTGGTTAAAGAGTGACTCTGTGCATGTGTTTTTGTGTGTGAATGTGTTAAATAATGTGGTCAGTTGAAGCAGAAGGGGATCTGGGGGAATAGAGTCAGGCTGGGGGAAGAGCACGTGTGACCTCTTGAAGGAAAGTGGGATATCGGTGTGTTTGAGGGATACCAAGATGGTTGGTGTGGCTAGAGCAGAAGTATTGAAGAGGAGAGAGAAAGGATGAGGGTGGAGAGATAACAGGGACCAAGTCATGGAGTGCATTGTAGACCATGATAATTGATGGGATCTGAGTGTGAAGGGATTGGAGGATTTGGGCCATGGAGAGCCCCCCTCCCAGCTGTGTGGAGAACTGATGAGAGGAGGGCAAGGTTGGAAGCAGGGAATTGAGAGGTAAGCACAGTAGTTTAGATGAGAAATGATGGTGACTTGGGCAAGAGTGAAGCGATGCAGGTGATGAGAAGTGATGAGGCTCGAGCTGTATTTTGAATGTTGTGCGGATCGGCAGTAGGAAGGAATAATAGCAAATGATTTGAATGGAGAAGGTGGGGGTATTGTCATAGGATGAAAAGAGTCAAGAGTAATATTAAAGTTTTTGTTCTAAGCAACTGGGAGGAAGATGGTGGTTGTGTACTTGCATGGGGAAGACTAAGGGAGGAGTAGATTGGAGGAATTAAAGAATTTTGTCTTAACAGGTTAAGTTTGAGATATTAGATATTATTATATATTCAAATGGACAGTTGGAGTCTCAGGGCCAGAGATATAAATTTGGGAGTCAGTGGTATATAAATAATGTTTAAATCCATGAAACTAGATCAACCAACTTAGGGATGAGCAAAATAGGGAAGGGAACTGAGGGACCGAACACTGAGGTGTGCCAACATATGATGGTGAGGAAAAGATGCAGCAGGCAGCAGATGAGATGTTGAGAGATTTGCCAACTGAGGGGAATAAAAGCCAGGAGAACCTGTAATCCCAGAAACCAAGCAGAGAGATAGTAACAACCGGTCAAAAAGCCTCAAGCCATCCGGTTGGATGATGACTGAAACTGACCATGGGATTTGGCCAGACACTACCCTCTCCCTCAGGAGCTCAGAGCACAGTGGGCGTGGGAAACAACCAGGTACCAGATAAATTGCTCTACATGGTTGAAGTCATATTGTCTTCTAGAAACATACACAAATTTTTTAGATATGTTGAAGATGGAGCAAGGAACTCTCCTTATGCAGTCAAGGAAAGATGCCTGGAGGAAATGTACCTTTGGGCAGAGGGGAAATAACTAAGATTCAGAAAACTTAAAATAATTTTTTTCTCTCTGGTTGTTAATTTTTTTTATGAGGACCCCTGTGACACTGTTAGTTCCCCTCCCAATTTAATATCCTAGTACTATTACTCCGTGCATATTTGTCAATTATTAATGCATGTAATAACTATATTATAAGGACAATACATATGTTTCATCAAATCCTACTCCATTTGATGGATATTATTAGAATTATAGTTTTCTTTGTTGTAGTCTTTATCTTTTTTTTTAATGTTTTTCATTTATTTTTGAGAGACAGAGAGAGACAGCGCAAGCAGGGGAGCATCAGAGAGAGGGGGAGACACAGAATCTGAAGCAGGCTCCAGGCTCTGAGCTAGCTGTCAGAACAGAGCCTGATGTGGGGCTCAAACTCACCGACCCTAAGGTCATGACCTGAGCCAAAATCAAGAGTTAGATGCTCAACTAACTAAGCCACCCAGCCACCCCTTGAACTGCAATTTTTTAAAGACCCAGTAATTCAGTTGCTGCTTGTCATTTCAGAATGGGCCAGTAGGACCCTGGGATTGGGTACTAGATACTTTTCCACGTGGGGAAGACAGCATTAGTTCTTTGACAATTGACTGTGGGTTTTCATGTACCTGCAGAAGGATTTATATTCAATCAGCTCATATATGGGAAGGGCAGTGGTAAAAGGAGCGTGTCTTTATGATGATCTCTTTATGAATAGAAGTGTTCACTTCATTATGATCCTAGATGTATGAGGCTCATGTCTTCATTTCCTTTATCACCTAAATGAAAGCACATGACATGACTGCATACTTAGAAAGGTACAGAATGTAAATCAAAGTAACAGTGTTTGGGAATGTCTGCTATGTGCAAAGTATGGCTTTGGGTAAAGTGGCTGTGATTTCCTAAGAGGTAAAATTATAGAGTAGCCAAAATCTTTAAGATGCTGTGATGCTCAACTAGGTATTATACGCAGGGGATGAATCACTGGAAACTACTCCTGAAATCATTGTTGCACTATATATTACTAACTTGGATGTAAATTAAAAAAAAAGATGTCTTGATGCTCAAATAACAGTAGGTGCATACACAAGTAAAATATAAAATAATCTGGTCCTACTGGAAACTAGTGGCAGTTCAGCCTTTGCTTGCTCTCTAATATTTTTTTATAGAAAAAATATTACCTCGAAAGTTGGTCTTATCCTCTTTCTTCCTTATACCGGACTGATAATTAGTTCAGTCAGTAGATGGGGATCAGGATCCGTCATTTTCAAAAGCACTTGAGGCCTCTCCCTTTAGTATATTTTGGGCCCTTCCTTTGAACTAAAAGCTGAAATTAGACACTAGCCAGTTTTTTTTCCTGGCAGAAAGAGGTATGGAATAAAAAAACCTTTGTTAAGAAGTTCACATGTAGGGGCACCTGGGTGGCTCAGTCAGTTCAGCGTCTGACGTCGGCTCAGGTCATCATCTCACGGTTTGTGAGTTTGAGCCCCACATCAGGCTCTGTGCCAACAGCGCAGAGCCTGGAGCCTGCTTCAGATTCTATGTCTCCCTCTCTCTTTGCCCCTCCCCTGCTCATGCTCTGTCTCTTCTTCAAAAATAAATAAACGTTAAAAAAAAAAAAAGACATTCACATGTCGGTATCTTAGCAACTTAAATCCCAGACTTCTTCATTTTATTGTTTTTTCTTCTCTCAGCATAAAAGTTTTCCTGTCCTCTTTATTCTGTTCTCATAAAAATGTTCTTCTCTTAGCACAGTCATTCTATTTCTAGAAAAGCTTAAAGGAATCAGCATGAAAATTTGCTCTTAATTTTTACAAATATAGAAAAACTTTCCAGGAAGTGGATACTATTTTCATTGATTCTCTATCTGCTATGTAGTATTGTCATAAATCACGTAAATATAGGCGACGGATGGACTTGGGTGATTGTTTAGCTCTGGAGAAGAAGCTCCTTCCTCCAGAAAGAGGGTTTCAAATGGCCACACAGCAAAGCCACATTCCCACCAGTTCCCTGTGCCACTTCCCCTCTGCTGAACCCAACCAAAGCCAAGGTGAAGGAAGGGAAAATTTCCTTTTATGAAATCTCAAATCTTTGGTAACTCATCAAGCTGATCACTCTGTTGAAAAAATTATAAAATTAGGCTACTGTAAACTTGAAGAGTTTCATGAACTTGCTTTTGAGAAACAATAAGATTTGTTTTGGAAATTAAGAGAAAAAGTAAGAATCAAAATGGAAAAATTGAGATAAGCTATTGCATCTACAAACTTTAGAATATTAAAAAAAACCCAATTAACTTGTGGCTACAGGATTTTAACTGTCATGCCTTAAAATATTTTATGTCCAATTTGCTCCTTTCTGAATATACTTTAAAATGATTCAAATTTTATTTTTGTCTTTATTTTTACTTTTACTTTAAAAACATATTCATTAATGATGTTTCTTTTAATTCAAGATACAGATTGCCTAACAGAGAATTAAAACCTTGTAATACTCCCCCACCCCATCCAGAACCCCCGGAACATAAAGTACAATAGTATAGCATCAAATGAATTCATTAGAAAAAGGCATGTTCTAATGTTTGTTAAATTTACAATTTCATTTATGAAACGGCACGAGGTAAATATATGAAAACTGGCAAAAATACCTCTTTGACCAGTTGTGTGGTTAGTGGTGACTTTTTTTCTTTTCGGGTGAACAAAATTGTGTAGGAATTACACTACATTTTACATAAAAAGTTGTGGATCTTCAGGCCAACGCTGAGTAAGATCTCCAGCTCCAAAGCCTGGAGGAGCAGTTCAGGGTATTTTCCCAGTGTTACTCATTGGATTTAAGGGGGGGAACGTTCTGGATACGAATGGCTGTACGAATTGTCCTAAGGGTTCTAGCAAGAGCCCTGCCGTGGGTTCCGCCCTGCTCTCCGGCCGCCAGGCCCGCGCCCACCACCGCCCCTGGCAATCAACCAGGCCCCTCCGAGGCTGGGGTCACCCGTGCACAGGGACCAGCTCTGCGCCTCCTCTTACCTGCATAGTGATCGAACACCGTGGGCACGTACTCCTCCGGGAAGGCATCGTTGGCGTAGCTCATGAGCAGGCAGGTTTTCCCCACGGCGCCGTCGCCCACCACCACACACTTCAGCATCTTCTTCTCCTCCGGGCTCCCGCAGCCGCAGCCGGGGTCCTCTCCCTCCTCGCAGCTCATCCTGGCGGCTCCAGCTGCTGGGACTCTGCAGCTGCTGGTCCTTCTCCTGCCTCCCCCAGAGCCCATGGAGCGCGGGAACCGAGTGGCAGGCTCCAGATCACTCTGCCTTACTTAGGTTGTCTTGGATGCCACAGACCTGTCCCAGGCGGCTGGCAGCTGTCCTCGTGCTTACCATGCTGGTCAAGAAAGGTAGCACAGGTTGGGGAGAACGATTAAAAGCATCTGTCCCCTTTCCCTACAGTTTGAGTTAAGAAACTCTCATTTTCTCTGAATTCTAGAGGCTTCCTGGCAGTCTAGAAATTTCAACAGCCCGAGGGTTTCACTGTGCTCTTCCGCTCTCCAGCCTGGCTGAAGACCGGGCGGAATTCTGCTCTATCTCCCCGCTTTTCCACTTTATATCTAACATGGAGGAAAGCTGGGCTTTTTAATGGAGTTTTCCCCTTGCTTCCTCCAGTTTGCGGAGTATCAGGAAATCATGGGTTTCCTGCTGCATTCCATATTAGGATCAGTGGGCTGGGGAAGGCTGCAACAATGGGAGCTCTGTGTGTGTGTGTTTGTACTTGCAGGGAACGTGGCCAGGGCATGGAGGGGGGGAAACACTAGGGGTCCCACTGCAGACTCAAGCTGTCAGACTTCCTGTTTCATCTGCTGCTGGGGAGGCTGTTTGCCTGGGGCTGGCTGGGAAGAAGCTGACGAAAGATGGAAACTGGAGAGCGCTGTCTGCCACAGAAACAGAGGGAACGGTTTAAGTGAGCAGAGAGAACCACACCAGCCGTTGTAGGATAACATATGACATCATCCCTCACTGAGTCACCAGTGAAACGCTCTGCAGATCAAAAATGGACAGTTCTTCACGTACTTAAGTGAGAAACCTTAAGCAATTCACCCCGGCGATAGAGAAGAAACCCTTCCAGAAGTACATGGTTTCAAAGGGAAACTTTCTTACGGATCATAGCTATGACGGTTGTGATCAGGTTTATGAGCTGCCACATTTGAGCACACACTCAAACGGGTATTCCAGAAACAGACATCTTTGTGGTTGTAGCACGTTGAGAAATCAACCAGATGTGAGACGTTTGCATCTTCTTATTAGCGAATAAACACACATGTGCTTGGCTCACACTCTTGGAAACAAGAGTATGTGGGAAGGCTTTATTGGTTTGCTGCGGGCCCCCAAATGCTGATTTTGCCTGGAAGTTTCCCCCTGTGATTTACTCCTAGCCCCTTGGGTCAGCCTGGCCCTCTTCCACTGTAAAGGAGCCATGGGCAGCTAATTTATTTGTCTATTGGGTTACTCAGAATGAAGCCCCTTTGAAGCCCTGTGTTTGATTAACGTACTTGGTCTTAGAGAAGACATGAAACTCTGCAAATGATTTTGACAAATGGATCAAGTACATTTTTTATGGGGGGGATCAAATTTTTTGAGATTCGTGAGCACTTATTTTTAAGCATTTAGATTATCCAATCGATTTGAGGAGGTTTTTTTTTTTATGGAGGAGATGAGAGAAAAGTATTTTAATTGGTGGCTAACTATAATATATATAATGTAATAATATATAAAACAGAATATGTAGTATTATAATGTATTGTATAATTATACATGCACAGATATATGCTACAGTGTAACAGAGCTGCAAATTTCTTCTGTTTTGGATTATAATGACATTTGCCATAGTACTTAGTATTCCAGTAGTTTTTTCCTAGGGCTGTGTTGCCGTAACAAACAACTCCCAAAGTTCAATTATTTAAAGTAACATGTGTATTTCTTGCTCACATTGTCATCCTTATTCAGGGATCTAGGCTGCTGGAGCAGCCATATTGAGAACATTGATGATCACCATGACAGAAGAAGACAATGTGGTCAAGTGGCATTGGCTCCTAAAGCTTCCTTCTCAAGGTGACATTTCTGCTTGCATTCGTTGAGGAAAGCAAGTCACATACCCCTTCTAGGTTCAGTGGGGTCAGAAGTATAATCCTACTGTGTGCCAGGCAGGAGGGAGCCAGATATTGGTGAACGGCCTGAATAGTTTAGAGGTAGTTCAGATACCAGAGATAGTTTAGTTAGTTGAGGTTATGCTAGCAGTATGAAAGTTGAATTCTTCGTGTTTAGTGTCACACAGGAGCATTTGTAGGCAACTGTGACTGCATGTGCTTTATACAATTTTATTTTCATTTGGTCTACCTGAAACATCTGGAATATGGGATAATACAAGTGCAACTTGAAAACTCATGTTTTTCTTCCAGGAAAAAACTCGTGTGTGAAGGTGGCCACCAAACAAATCTCTGTAGGTCACGGAGTGATTGACAGTGTCCAGAATCCCAAACTAAAAATGAACAGACCACTTAGAGCACGCTGTGCTGATGTGTTTTGACAGAACTTTGAGGGGGTTTTGACTTTGACCTCGTCCTTGAGGTCAGGCAGTAAATATGGTGTGGAGACAATACTCCCTTCTAATATGGAGTTCTCAAATAATGGCTGCCCAGCCTAGATTCCTATGCTCCAAACATGCCTTGGCCCACTGCACACTCGGCCTAAGAGAAAACTGAGAAATTGGATTGGGTGAAATTCAGTTATGTCTGTGTATAACCTAAACCTTGTGCCATCAGACACAGATATTGAAGTTTGTGCCGATTGCTATGTGACTACACATTGGGACATTTAAGAGACTGGTAGCTGCCAGTGGGGGTCCTGTAGCTCTAACTCAAGGGATTGGACACCTGCCAGATCAGATTGTAGGCAAAGATGGGTCATGGCTACTGAGAACGTTGGCTGTCTTTCTCAAAATAAACTTGTTTCATCACTGCTTACTGTTCCCCGAATTGAATATTTATAAGAAAATAATGTTTGAGACATCCTATGGAAAATGACAAAAAAAAGTTAAAAATTTAAGAGTCTGATGATTATATGGACCACACTGTACATATGAGAATAAACCTTTTTAAATATTAAAAGATTGACCTGAGCCGGAGTAACAGAATTTAAAGAAAGAAAAGATAATTCAGCCTTGTCCTTATAGGGTCCATGAGTCCACAGAACCACGACCCCTTCCTTGTCCAGGTAGAATGGTCAGGAAGATACTTTAATTCCAAAGATTTATAGTTATGAATTTACAAGTGGTATGAAAACCATTTGCTGATCATTCTCAACCAGATGCCTGGGTTCTAAGGATCTTAGGCCATTCGAATGATTGAGTGGTGGCTTTGTAGCCATTAATTATTGGTTGACCTCGAGCACCAAGTTTACACAGACTTACCAGTACGTGGTAAATCTTGTTGGGTGATATTTCCTCCTTTTTCTGAGATCTCAATTGCTTGGCTCCCTCTTGTACTCTGGGCTTTGGCTTCACATGAATTTTCCCAAGTGCCAACAGAGCACTTTTGCAAAACTTCTGACTCTTCTGATTGCTTTCCGTTTTTGTATTACTGTAATAAAAGTGCCCAGACTTTACTCTCCTGCCTATTTTTTTTCTTTTGTGCTTGAAACTAGAAGTCACACAGGGAAATAAGGCAATTGGATGGCGTATTCTGAATCTGGATTCGTCTCTACACAGGAGAATGTTTTGGCTCCAGTCTCAGGAGTGTGGGATGAGCTGTGCTTACGGTGATTCCCAGATGTCCAGCCCTGTCACAAGTCACACTCTGGTCCCCAGGAAGTCCTCTCTGGGGTTGATGTAGAAATCAGGCCTCTGGTGGTGGTGGGCAGGTGGGAGACAGAGAGGGGCTGCATAGTTCTAGGAGTTCTGACCCAAATCTCCCACGGGGCCTAACCCTTAAGATCAGCTGGGGCACTGCTGAAACTTAACAGGCTGTCCTAGAACTGGCCTGGCCTGGAACAGCTGCTCCCCGAGGAGCGTGAGTCATTATTATCAGGAGCCTAATGTAACTGTGCTGGTTTGTTTGTTTGTTTGTTTGGCTTTTTTTTGGTCGGACTTCTGGCCTCTGGCTATTGCCCATATTATAATCATATATCATATGAGATGATACCATAATGATTTATCAGCCACATTTTCTTGGATATGACCTTTTTATAGTTTTAGAAATGGCTTCCTTTTTTCTTGCTTGGAGGATTTTTCTTTCTTTGTCAAATCTCTTTAATTCTGATAGAAGTAGTTACTTGTGAATCTCAGGCAGGTGGAAATTTCTTTCTGTCCTAGAAGAGGCTGATTTGGCCAGTAAGAATATAGGTGTGTGTGTGTGTGTGTGTGTGTGTGTGTGTGTGTGTGTGTATGTGTGTGTGTCTGTGTATGTTCTCACTATTGCAAACCCTAATTCTGAATACAAAACTGAGTTCCAGGCTATGGATGCTCTGATTATGCAAAAAAATGTGGCCTCCTTCCATGGAAACCCAGAGGTTAGAGATCTTTCCCATTCCCACTATCTGGAAAATCAGAAGTAGTTAAGTTTAGAAAGAAATTTTTTCTTTGATTCCTGCTTTTCCAGGTTGAAGAGGTATGTTTTTGGACAGCAGACAAGTTTAAGGCCGAGGTGGTGCTGAGTTTTCTCTCCGTCGAGATCATGGAGCAGGAATAGCTTGTGGAAATAACCATCTTGGAGTCAAAGATCTTTAAAAAAATTTTTTTAAATTAATTATTTCTTAAAATTTTATTTAAATTCAAGCTAGTTAATATATAGTGTAATAATGGGTTCAGGAGTAGCATTTGGTGATTCATCACTTACATATAACACCCAGTGCTCATCCCAACAAGTGCCCTCCTTAATGCCCATCACACATTTAGCCCATCTTTCCCACCCGATACCCCTCCAGCAACCCTCAATTTATTCTCTGTATTTAAGTCTTTTATGATTTGCCTCCCTCTCTGCTTTTATCTTATTTTTCCTTCCATTCCCCTACATTCATCTTGTTTTTTTTTTTAATTTTTAAATTTATTTTTGAGAGACAGAAAGAGATAGCACAAACAGGGGAGGGTCAGAGAGAGAGGGAGATACAGAATCTGAAACAGGCTCCAGGCTCTGAACTAGCTGCAGCACAAAGCCTGACGTTGGGCTCGAACCCATGAACCATGAGATCATGACCTGAGATGAAGCCGGACGCTTAACCGACTAAGCCACCTAGGAGCCCCCCGTTTTGTTTCTTAAATTCCACATATGAGTGAATCATATAATATATATTTTTCTCTGACTTATATTGCTTACCATAATACATTCTAGTTCTATCCACACTCTTGCAAATGGCAAGATTTCATTCCTTTTGATAGCCAAGTAATATTCTTTGTAAATATATATACCACATCTTTATCCATTCATCAGTCGATGGACATTTAGACTCTTTCCACAGTTTGGCTATTGTTGATAGCACTGCTATAAACAGTGGTGTACATGTGCCCCTTCAAATCTGCATTAAAAAAATTTTTTTTTACTGTTTTTATTTATTTTAGAGAGAGAGACAGCATGAACAGGGGAGGGTCAGAGAGAGAGGGAGACACAGAATCTGAAGGCAGGCTCCAGCCTCTGAGCTAGCTGTCAGCACAGAGCCTGATGCGGGGCTTGAACCCACAAATTGTGAGATCATGACCTGAGCCGAAGTCGGACGCTTAACCGACTGAGCCACCCAGGCGCCCCTAGATTTGCATTTAAAAAAAATGTTTATTTATTTTGAGACAGAGAGAGAGTATGAGCAAGGGAGGGAGAGAGACAGAGGGAAACACAGAATCTGAAACAGGCTCCAGGCTCTGAGCTGTCCGCACAGAACCTGATGCGGGGCTCGAACCCACGAACCATGAGATCACGACCTGAGCTGAAGTCAGATACTTAACCAGTTGAGCCTCCCAGGCGCCCCCCCAGATCAGCATTTTTGTATCCTTTGGATAAATACCTAGTAGTGCAATCGCTGGGTCATAGTTCTAGTTTTAATTTTTGAGAACCTCCACACTGTTTTCCAGAATGGCTGCACCAGTTTGCATTCCCACCAACAGTACAAGAGGGTTCTTCTTTCTCCATATCCTCACAAACATCTGTCATTGCCTGAGTTGTTAATTTTAGCCATTCTGACATGCGTGAGGGGGTGTCTCATTGTGGTTTCGATTTGTATTTCCCTGATGATGTGTGATGTTGAACATTTTTTCATGTCTGTTAGCCATCTGAATGTCTTCTTTGGAAAAGTGTCTGTTTATGTCTTCTGCCCATTTCTTTTGTTTCCCTTGCCTCTCGAGACATGTCTAGTAAGATTTTGCTGCGGCTGACCTGGAAGAGGTTGTTGCCTGTTTTCCCCTCTAGGATTTTGGTGATTTCCTGTCTCACATTTAGGTCTTTCACCCCATTTTGAGGTTTGTTTTTTGTGTATGATGTAAGAAAGTGGTCTGGGTTCATTCTTCTGCATGTCGCTGTCCAGTTTTCCCGGTACCATTTGCTGAAGAGACTGTCTTTATTCCATTGGATATTCCTTCTTGCTTTGTTGAAGATTTATTGGCCATACATTTGGGTTCTCTGTGCTGTTCCATTGATCCATGTGTCCGTTTTTGTGCCAGTACCACACTGTCTTGATGATTACAGCTTTGTAATACGGCTTGAAGTCCAAAAGTGTGATGCCTCCAGCTTTGGTTTTCTTTTTTCTGGATTGCTTTCACTATTCTGGGTCCTTTAGGATTTCATTCAAATTTTATAATTGTTTGTTCTAGCTCTGTTCAATCCCTATTATTTGGATAGTTATTGCATTGAATGTGGAGATTGCTTTGGGTAATATTGACAGTTTTGACAATATGCGTTCTAATTCATGAGCATGGAATGTTCCATTTCATTGTCTTCCTCAATTTCTTTCATAAGCTTTCTGTAGTTTTCAAGCATACAGATCTTTTACCTCTTTAAAGATCTTTGATGATTATTTCGACTTGTTAGTGATACAGGTCCAAGATGCCCAAGGTCATTGGATTGGTCATTGTCTGAGTGGAAAAGCATCAGTGTCACTGCCACAGGCTGAACTTCTATTCGCTCAGGGGGCTGGCTCATCTTATTGCCCTTTTACATGTGAGATCTATTGAGGAAAGTGAGGATGATTCATGTAAATCATCACCTCCGCTAGAAAACAATTCCAAACTTGCCCTCTACTTAGGATGCATTGTTGTTACATGAAAAATTCATACAATTATTTGAGGACTTGAAGGCCCCTCAACAACAGCAGGATACATGGGACTCTGCTGTATATGAGGAGGTGTTTTGGTTGTGACTGAATTAAACCCATAAATGAATCCTCCTGAGAGCCTGCAGCCTACCGATCAACTCCTTGTGGGTGAGACACTAAACAGAGGGAAATGCAATTCCACTCTGTGTATTTAATGTGTCTGATCACACTTCCTGAACAACTCTTTTGCTAATTAATTTGTGTCTAGAAATCACTTGCATCAATAAAGAGAGACTGAAGGACTAGCAGTGCTTAAATGAGACCTCAGCTCAGATCTCAGATTTGGTGTTTGTGTGCTGTAGGGACTGGGAGGAAAGATCTGGAAACCAAATCCCAGTGGGATAAATGGAAGAGAGAGAAGAAGACAGTTTCAAACAAATCTATGTAAACCTCAAGGACCAAGGAAGGAAGACAATGTCTTCTGTGATTGTTACCCCAGCAACCAGGGGCAGAAGATAGGCAGAATCATTATGTGAGAAGACACAGGGCTTTCAGGTTGAGTGCCCTGGAAAAGACTCCCTTCTTATTGTCAAGATGGGAATTCTTGCAAAGTGTTTCTCTTCCAGACAATTTTATGAAATTTTCTTTTTTGTGAATTTTCTATTCTCTCTTTATTGTGTCGACTTATTAAAAGCATTGTGGGTATTTTCAACAATGTTAGTGGTTTTTAATTTGCTTCAATTGTTTTCGATTGTATTATGTTTGGAAATTATTTTGTACTTTACTTCACTTTTTGGAAAATTACAAAAAATTTTAATCCATTTTGTGAGATGTATATCTCTTTTGTCTACTCTGAAGGTCTAAAGGTAACTTCTTTGTACTCTAATTTTGTATGATAAAATAATATAATTTTTACTGACTTTATAATGAGAAAATCAATAATATACTTAAAATGGTTTTGTTTCTGTAAATTTTACATATGCAAGCTTTTATCCAACTTTATTTTGTTCTTTCACATTGAAAGTGATCCTACAAACTGCCCACACCTCTAAAGCATTCATGGCTAATTCCAATTACAGTGAGTGCTCAGTACCGTCATTTATTTGTTATCCCACATGTGGAGACTTCATGGGCAACTTTTCATGCCCAAAAATTTATTTCTGTTGTACTTTTATTTTTCATTATGTCTCAGAATCTTTCCAGACCCAACCTCAAGCCTGGAAGTGACTTTCTATAATGATCAAATCCAACTTTTTAAACAAGAAAGGAATTCTCTTTCCAACATGGCTCAGAGGTTGTGCCCTTTTCATGAATGCTATTGTTCACTATATAAAACAGCAACTACTATTATTTACTACTTAAATAAGCAGCCTGTAGCTAGCTTTGTAGTGGACATTTGTTGCTTTTGCCGATCTAAGGTCTCTTTCCTCTTTTGGTAACAGCACTCCAATTTTCCTTCTACCTTCTACCTTCAGTCCAAGTTGTTCAGCCTGGGCTAACCCCACCCTCTAGTGTAGGAGTGGGGACACGATCCAGGTGTGGCAAATAAGAATCCTCTCTGGGGCTTTCCCTAGTGCCTTTTGGAAACAGGTGCTTTTCTCTGGAATTTCTCTCACTAAGCATCACATAAGGATCACCAGGTGGAAAGATCCCACCTGGTGCTGACAATAATGATGATAATCAAGTAGTTTACATTTTTAACTCATTTAATCCTCCTCCCAAACCTATGAGGTGAATATTATTATTTTCTCCATTTTTATGATAAAAAAAGCAGAGGGTAAGTGAAGTCAGCTGATTTGGTTAGTGGTGGATCCAAGATTCTAAATAAATCTGGCAGGCTGCTTCTAGAGCTCATGCCTTTTGCCATCATACTAAAGAAAAATATGGGTGAAAGAGAGAAAAACAGACTCCTGATCACCTAATTTGAGCTCTTGGATGTAACTCTTCCTAACACAGCTCTGGATTTCCCTTTTGAATGAGCCACTGCATTACCTTTTTGGTTTAAATTGACTTGGGATGGATTTCTCTTAATTGCGCTTGAAAGCGTCCTGACTGGGGACTGAAAGAGCATTGGAGGAGTCTTGGATAAACTGCCACGTGATATTTGAGACAAAGCATGGAGGGAAGACTTGTTTAACAAAGCTGAGAAATGCTGGAGTAGCATTCCAGGCACATGTGATTATAATTTGAGTTGAGTTGCTCTTCAGATTTGTGCCTTTTTGCATGTTTACATTAAGTATGGACTGAATGTTTGTCCCCACTCCAAATTTACATGTAGAAACTCAATATGATGGTATTAGGAAGTGGGGCCTTTAAGAGGTGATTAGGTCATGAGGGTGGAGATTAGTACCTATAAAAGAGGCCCTGCAGAATTGCCTTGCCCCTTCTACACTGTGAAGAGAGAAGACAGCAGTCCATGAACCAGGAAGCAGGCTCCCACCAGCTACCAAATCTGCCAGTGCCTAAATCTTGGACTTCTCAGCCTCTAGCACGTGAGCAATACACTTCTGTTGTTTAGTCTATGATATTCTGTAACAGTAGCCCAAATGGACTAAGATATATGGTTAAGAACTAGATGCAAGTCACTGAAGCAAGTCATTTGTGTAGACTCTGAAAGAATCCTCATCAGATAATAGCTCTTTGTCTTTTAAATAAGGATATTTTAATAACATCTCTATAAATGTAGTCATGAATATATAAAAGATCTAAGAAACAAAATTAGATCCAAATTAGCTTACACTAAAGAAGATTTATAGTTATGCAGCCAAACATTCTGGAGAAGCTGGCTTTGAGCTTAATGTTGCTACTAGGTTCATTCTTGGCTTCTTACTTATGGTGGGCTTCCCCCATAAATAATAAATTGGCTTCTAGCATCTCCAGGACACTCCCCAGCCATAAGGGACATGAATTTGACTTCCTCAGGTACCTAACCTGGTAAGGAGGAGAGTGTGTATCTTGGTATTTCCTATACAAGAGGCCGAGCTTCTCTCTGACATTAAGTGAGTTATGTCACTTCAGTGGGTTAAGTGAGGTATGCTGATGGGCTTAAGCCAGTTGGGCTCCAGGTATGGAACCACAAGGACTGATAATGGAAGATAAGATTGAGAGAAGAAACTCCAGATATTGATGTTAGGAAGGGGAGTTAAAAAAACAGTAATAATAATAGTACTACTTATAATTGTAATGATAATAATCATGATAGCTAGTAATCCAGTGCATATTATATGTTGGCGTATATCAGGATATTTCATCCTTACCACAACTGTGTGAGATAAGCACCATTAAATTCTCCTCTTGCAGATACGGTACCCAGGACACAGATAAAGTCGGCATAGCTGGGAAGTGGCGGAGACCCGATTCACACCGGCACTCTGGTCATAGAACCCACAGTTTATCTGGCTGTGTTTAGAATCATGGTGAGTCACAAACAAGGAGTCTCCTACATTCAATTTCTATCCTCCAATGATAATCTTTGGCCTTTCACTTAAGAGCTCATAAAGCTGTAGCAATGTTCAGTGCTGTGCCCTACAATCCAAGCCTCCTTTAGGCTGTTTGTCGTGATTCTGTAAACTGTTTGAGGTGATTGTGAACTCTTGCACTTTAGGTCATCACCAATACGCCTTTGTTCTTACTGAAGGTATTGATAAAGCACTATACCTCTTAGTGCATCATCTCTGCAGCTGATTTCAATTATTCCTGAGTCCAGGCTGACTGTTAAATACCCTTCTCCCCTGTATGTGTTCATGGCTATAGTTCACATAATCACACCAGGATCAGGACTGTGGGTAACTGTAAAACCACTTGGGTGTTGTGATGGTCTCTTTAGCTACATGTTTCTTGATTTGATATAGAACGGGCGCCATCTAACAGTTTGTTTGGTTTAATTTTTGTTTTGTTGTTTCTAGTAGATAAATTTGGTGTATTATAGGAAACATTTATTTCCTTCTACTCTGGATACAAAAACTTACTGTCAGATAAGTTGCTTCCTTTGATAACAACTTAAAATAAAAAGAACTAAGTACTGTTTGCCCACTCTCTTCTTTCCTCCAAAATATAGTTTGGTCATAATATATATTTAAAAAAAATTTAGCTACCACATTCTCTATGCCATGAAAATGTAAGATACTGCTACTAGGCCAAATCAACTTGATGAATAACATAGAATCTTAGGAGAATAATTATATTCATTTCTAATGTTCTTTTCTTCAGTTAACATCTGTTTCCTGCACTTTTCTTAGTATTTCTTTTACCCAACTGGAACCAATACAATGCTTAATTCTAAATTATTCTAGATTAAAGATCTCTTTTTAAAAAAATGTTGAAATTTTCTCTTTGTCATCGGGAAAAGCTCCCTCAGAGTAAATGTGGGCCTTCAAAACCTGGTTGAGGAGATGGGACTTTTGAAGCCTGATTAGCTATCCTTCCATGGTTTTAGACCCTGAATATACTGAAATATGCTGAAAGAGGCAGACTCCATAAAATGGAGTGACAGCTCAATTGTCTTGATAAGCCTTTGTTGAGATATAGATTTTCTGCTGTCTTCCCTTATGCCTTTCTTTAAGCTCAGAAATAATTCTACAATTGATGCTGGTATGACAGCTCCTCTCACAGTTATGCTAGAAAAGTCACACAGGCATTTTGAGAAACAGAGGGTTCTTCCATGAGGCAGTAGGGTAAGCCATTAAAACCAAGATGGTAGGTTCTGCTCAGGTACCACCTTCCCCACTACTTCCCCACCCAACGCCAGGGTAGATGCCATCATGGCGCAAGTACTAGCTGACTCGGAATGGCCATCAAACCTTCTCAACCCATTGCTCCAGGAATCTCCCACAAGCTGATTAGCCTGTAAAGTAAAATCCTTTTCCAGCCCTACTCAATCTTCACCAGTTCAAGCAAGTAACTCTTCCTGTGATCAAGGAGGAAGAAGAAAAGGGACATGGACCTTTTAACATTTAATGAACAACTATTATATGTTAGTCACTGTGCTGAGAAATTTTGCACACTTGGACCCCCTGGGTGGCTAAGTCGGTTAAACATCCGATTTTGGCTCAGGTCATGATCTCAAGGCTTGTTGAGTTCCAGCACTGCATCGGGCTCTGTGCTGACATCTCAAAGCCTGGAGCCTGCTTTGGATTCTCTGTCTCCCTCTGTTTCTCTACCCCTCCCCTGCTCTCTCTCTCTGTCTCTGTCTCAAAAATAAACATTACAAAAATTTTTAAAAAAAGAAATTTTGCACACTTACACATTTAATCCTTTAAAAAAATCAGAGAGGTATGTGACATGCTTTCATTGCTCTTAAATGGAAATGAAGTCTCAGGCTCAAAGTCACAGAGCTGGTAAGTCAAGTGATGCATCAAGGATTTAAGTCTGAGTCTGAATCTGGCCACATCAGACTTGCTCTTCAAACATTTTTAGAGTTATTGTTAATAATCAATTGTCTATATGATTTTAAATGTATAGTATTAGTTTGGGAAAATGGCTGGAAGGACAGTTTACCATGGATATATTAATTTCTGCAACAGATACTCATTGGGCACCTACCAGGTGCTGTGAATATTGTGGTAAACTAATCAGATAAAAACCATGTTGCCCTCATGAAGCAACAGTTTACACTGGAGGTAAATAATGAACAATGTACATAGAAAATATGTAAATTACCATACTGGTAATCAATGCTATTGGAAAATAAGAAGATGACAGTAAGATAAGGGTAACTGGCCAGGAGAAGGGTGGAGTGGAAAGTAGTTCTCAAAGGCTGAATGTTTAATAAGGGATATGATATGTGAGGGAAGAATATTCTAAATGGAGGGACTCGCCAGTGCAGGGCCTGAATATGAGGGTATCCTTGCAATGTTTGAGCTCCAGTGTGCCAGGAATAGAATGAGTGAGGGATAAAGAAATGGAAGGAGCAAAGTGCCAGCCTGTGAGGCCTTTTATGTCCTTGTATGGACTTTGGCCGAGTATGATGAGGGGTCACTGAAGGATTAGAACAGAGGAGTACTATGATTGGGTGTATTTTAAAAGGCTCACTCTGGCGTCTGAAAAATGGGAACTGGGAATGGGGAGGGGATGAAAGCAAGGTAAAATCTAGATAAAATAGGGATGGCTTGGACCAGGTGGAGGTGGAGAGAAGAGGTCATATTCTGGGTATAGCAGCGATCTGAAGGATTGGATGTAGGTTATCAGAGAATAAGGGGAGTCAAGGGTGAACCCTAATGATTTTGTTTTGAGCAACTGGAAAGATGAAGCTTCCATTAACTGTCAACTCTTTGAGTGAAGAATTGAGGGTAGGGAAGGTGGAGGTTTCAGCTTTGAGGATGCCGCATCTGTTAGACAAAGAGGACGTGTGTGGCCCTGGATTTCAGGGGAGAGCTAGGGCTGGAGGTGTGGGTTTGCTTCCCTGGAAAAAGGAGAAACCTCTTGGGTTAGAGGAGAAAAGGGGTTGAGGAGGAGCACAAAGAGTGCCTCAGAAGGAACCTGAGGGAGTGTGGTGTCTGGGAGATTGGGAGAGAGGGTGTGTCTCAGAGGAGGCAGTGATCCACAGGGCCGAATGCTGCTGATGTTCAGGAGGAGGAGGGCTAATAACTGACCGTGGGGTAAATGCGAAGGTCACTGGCCATCTCCATGAGCCTGGTTTTGGCGGAGGTGATGGGAACAAAAGCCTGACCAGAGAGGTTGCAAAGAGATATCTGGGAAATCAGAGATTTTTGTTTTTGAAAGGAAGGAACACCAGCATAGTTTTTATGCTAATGCGAATGACCTAGTAAAAAGGGAAAACATGATATAAGGTTAGAGGGAGAACTGTTGGTGAGAGGGACAGTGTTCACAAGCATTTGCAATGAGGGAAGAGATAAAAATATTTCTTCATGATCATCTGATAAATGACAGCCTCATGTCATTGCTATGTGTTCACATGGCTTGCTCAAGTGGGGCATGGTACCGATAACAGAATCTTAAACAGTCTGGTGCATTATTTGAAAGCTGACACATAGAGATCTTAAATGTTGAGGGTAAAGTGTCAGTTTGTTCTAAGACTGACCTACGGTGAAAGGAGCTCCATTGCTGAGAACTTGATTTTCCCTAGCACATGATTATATTCTGCACTAGTCCCAGGAAAACCTGATTATGTGTTATAAGGGGTATATTTGAAACCAGTATCTAAATGCTACACTAGAACCTGAAGAAATGCTGTTAGCATTGATGCTGTCAGAGTGGATTGAGAGAACTGAATCAAGTTGCTAATTTTTCTGCTTTTATGGGTACTGTGTTCCTTGACTCAGAATCTCACAGAGTTTTGAAAGGAATCTTCTGTGAAAAATTATCCTATAGTTTTTGGATCATCTCCTTAATTGAGTTATAAGCTGTCTGAAGATCTATCCCACATTGCCATTCCTGATGGTTACACTTATAATCTGGGATTTTAAAGTTTATTAAAATAAAATATAGGAAAACAAGCCATCATATTTTTATATGGATAGAAACAGATCTAAGTTGACATAGAGCTAGATGCTTTGGTGAAAAATTGCCAACAATTATACTACCTCTTGCTTACATGTAACCACTTTCATTTTTGGTCTTAGATCAAATTTTTATTTTTTAATATTGGATTGAGCCCTTGCTTTTTATTTTTAATTTTTTAAGTAAAATTTTTTTTTTTAATTTTAGTGGGGGAGAGGGACATAGGGAGAAAAGAAGAGAATCTTAAGCAGGCTCCATGCTCAGCACAGAGCCCCCCGATGTGGGACTTGAATCCATGGGGATCATGCCTGGAATCATGACCTGAACTGAAATTAAGAGTCAGGTGCTCGGGGCGCCTGGGTGGCTCAGTTGGTTGAGCCTCCGACTTCGGCTCAGGTCAGATCTCACGTTCTGGGTTTGAGCCCTGCGTCAGGCTCTGTGCTGACAGCTAGCTCAGAGCCTGGAGCCTGCTTCCGGTTCTGTCTCCTTCTCTCTCTGCCCCTCCCCCTCTCATGTTCTGTCTCTGTCTGTATCAAAAATAAATAAAACATTAAAAAAATTAAAAAAAAAAAGTCAGGTGCTCAACCAACTGAGC
>NC_043708.1:36063040-36089713 GCF_006229205.1 Suricata suricatta
ATCACCTAGTTCTTATATTGGTTAGAGAGGTACAAATGTGGAACTAGGGAGATTAACAAAACACTGGTCTACTTGAGAGGTGATGGTTATTTGGACTGAAATATTGGCAAAGGAGACAGTAATATTAAACATTTATTGAGCACTTACTATGAGAATCATATAAAGTAGATATTATTGGCCACAATTTTATAGATGAGGAAACTAAGGCACAATGAGGCAATGTAACTTGTCCAAAATTACAGTTAGGAGATTGGAACTTGGATTTCAATCCAAGTATTCTGATTCTATAATTCATGATCTTAATTACTAAACTAACTTGCCTCTCTTGGATGGAAATGAGGAAGTAGATAAAGATATATTTAGAGGCAAGAAGAAGCAGGACTTGATAACTGGTTGGCTGTGGATAGAAGGTGGAAGATGAGATGGAAGATGGAGAGGTGACAATCATGTTTCTCTCTGAACCAACTGGAAGGATTCAACACTTATTAAAATGGAGAAAGAGAGGAGGATACATAGTTTTGGTGAATATCAAGTGTGCTGTTTGGCAGGTACAGGCTAAGATGCCTGTGAGACATTCAAGTGATGATGCATAGCAGGCTGTGGTCCATGTGGAATTGCAGCTCAGGGGAGGTCCGGGTTGGAGAGATCCATCTGAGGACTGGTGGTTCCTTGGAAACTGTGTTTGTGCTCTGAGCTGATGCACAAGCAGCACAGTATCTGATGCACACATAACACAGGCCAGTAATGTGAAGGAGTGAATTTGTACAGTAGCCATGAATCTTTGGATTTAGAATGCACCATACATAGTACTGCCTCATGAAGTTTTGCTTTCTGGCTGTTAGATGGCTAAGATTGTTGCCTCAAAGCATTCTCAGGTATTTCCCATGAAATGAGTGTGAAAGGAGGGCTCTCTGAAGGATATCTGTTTTGAACTTGTACATGAATACTTAAAACTATCTGTTTAATGAATAGCTCTAATCTGCATTCTTAGTTTGTTAAGAGATAAACTTTTCGTTTTTACTTCTAGAACTCACCAACATTATTAACAAAGATGGTGTGTATTGAAAACAATGATAACTTTTCTCATCTTTCAAGTCTTAATCGCGTCATATTTTACGAGTTAAATTTAAACATTTAAAAATTTAAAATAACTATGAAGTTAAAGAGAAGTTGCAAGAATAGTACAAAGATCTCCCACCAATCTTTCATCCAGAATCGCCAATCAGTAACACTTTTGCCACGTTTGCTTTATTGTAACATCTCCCTTTATACATATGTAGTCTTTCCTGAACTTTTGAGAATATGTTGCAGACATCATATTCCTTTATTTCTAAATATTTAATCATGTATTTCTTAAGACAGAGCTCCTTCTAGAGAGCCAGAGTATAATTATCAAATCAAGGAAATATATCATCTTTATAATTCCACTTTATAATTTGCAGTCTATATTCAAGTTTCTTCATAGCAATTTTCCCTTCAATAGAGGATCCAACTGAAGATTATGCATTTCTTTTAGCTATTATGTCTCTATTTATTTTTTTAGTACTTGGATTAAAAAATTTTTTTAATAGTTTATTTTTGAGACAGACAGAGCATGAGTGGGGGAGGGGCAGAGAGAGCGGGAGACACAGAATTTGAAATAGGCTCCAGGCTCTGAGCTGTCAGCCCAGAACCTGACACAGGGCTCGAACCTATGAACTGTGAGATCATGACCTGAGCTGAAGTCAGACGTTTAACTGAAGGAGCCACCTAGGGGCCCCCATTATGTCTCCTTAGATCTTCTTTAGTTTGGACAGTTATTCAGCTTTTGTTTGTCTTTTAAGATGGAATTTTTGAAGAATATACACTGATATTTTGTAAACTGCTCCTCAATTTGAGTTAACCAGATGTTTCCTAAGGATCTGATTCAAATTATGTGTTTTTGGTAGGAATACAATAAAAGTTAGGGTTGTGTTCTTCTCTGTGTATCATGTCAGGAGGCAAATGACACCAGTTTGCCTGGTTATTGGTGGTGTTAACTTTGGTCTCTCGGTTAAAGTGATATTAAACCACCTTAAGGTTTCCTCATAATAAAATTATAATTTGTTCCTTTATAATATCAAGTAATGTGGAAGACTTAAATGTTAAAATGATAGCTACTACATTCACAGCTCAAAACTTGGTTTTCTAATTGCCACATCCCTACCAGGAAGGCACGTGAGAAATTGAGGAGCCAGCTTACTGAATCTGCCATGGGGATCCATGTGAATTTGTTTAGTTTCTAACATGCAGCTTCTAATATTATTAGGAATTAGCCCTCTAATCACACCATAGGGCTAAGTTAGGAAGGGGATGGTATGTGATTATATTCATGATGTGATTCCAGCCTATTCTGGTAGATAGAAGAAAACATCTGGTCTTTGTACCATCCCTACTTTGCCTCACAACCCAGTGCTAAAGAGAGGTTGCCTAATGATTATTCAATATACATCCAAATTATTTTACATAAATTACAGTTGGATTATCTTCTCCCATCACAAGGATTCTAATATCCCTAATATCCTGGAATTGGGTATTGGCTTTTTTCCTTGTCTTTTATTCCCTGCACTTATCAATCTTAGGATGCCAAAATGAACCTTAAAACACTTAGAATCTCCTCATATAAATATGAAGAAATGTACAGTTGAACTTAATTTCATTTTATTCTTGAATTAAATGGTTATTCTATCAGGCCTGCAATCATTAATTTTAACACAAATTCTGTAACAACCATAAAAACATGAAAAAACTACATACTTGTGTAAGGCTTTTTTCACATTTTATCCATTTTTATTTTATAAACTTCTAATGAGTCACCCAGTATGAATTTTGGCAAACTAGTGTAAAATAGTACAGTTCTGTGATTTTTCAGACCCTGGTAACATTGAGTCATATTTTGCCTTTGTTCCACATCTGCTCAAAGCTTGTAACAAATTTATCAAAATTCCTGCTGTATAACGACTGTATTTCAGAGAATAAATTCCTTTCAAGGAATTTTGAATCATGAATATTTAAATAAGACATTCGCCTTAATACCCTCCCATGAAAATTGGCTTCTTAGCCTTGTTTCCAGTTATTTAACCCACAAGTAAGTTCCAATGGACTAAAAACAATAAGGAAAAATTTGTTGAATTCAATCATGTTGTCTCCATGATTCACCCCCAAGGTAATGGAATGGACCACAAAATAGAAAAAAAAAAAAAAAGCATGTCTTACGGTATCAAATCTGGCAAAAAAAATCAATTTCCTTATTTACTATTAATAAATTTAAAACTATTGAAAATCCAGGTTGAAACAGGGATCTCTCCTCATTTGGTCAAGTATTGGATACTTCAAAAATATGCATTGTTAATATGAACAACCTATCTTAGCCCAATAAAAGACTGAATACTTTGTATGCACTTGGAATACTTTTCAACTAAAGTCAAAACTGCCAGAAAAGTTTTTTGTAGCCTTGGGTACATTGTGCTTTATAATAAATTATAAGAAATTTTATTGAATAGCATTTTTCAGACTGTCTTACAGTATTCAATTGCAGCAAGACACTTTTTCAGTAAAGGAATATTGAAAGACCCTAATAGTTTTATTATGATCCTATCATCTTTTCTCCATGAAAAGAATACCAACCAATTTCAAATTGACCTCAAAGATTATTTAAAGCTAAGGCACAGAGGGTATATTAGGATAAAGCTAAGATGCTATACAAAGGGAGTGAATAATACTACAGCTAATAAGACATAGAAGCTTATTTCTCTTTTGATGTAGTCTAATGAGTCTAGGCTGGGGGCAGTGGGTTCCATGGAGTGATTCAGGGAACCACATTCCTTTCATCCTGTTTCTCCACTATTTTCTCAGATGTTGTTTTTGTCTAGAATTTGAAGCTAGGTTTTGGGCTAGGTTACATTAAAAAAAAGCAATGTCATCTTTGGTTGAAGCTTGGTTGTGGGCACACGCATGTTCTGGTTCTTCAGGAAGGGAAGGGAGCATGTAGAAGTGCATGTCCAATGTCTTAAGATCAAGAAATGATCAAGAAATGATCCACAAAGGGTTCATGTTCCTTAGTCTCATGGTTACTAAATGTAGGGGAGGCTGGGAAATGTAATCTAGCCAAGCAGTCATGTACCCAGTGAATAGTGTGTTACTATGGAAGAACAGGTAGGTATTGAGCTCCACAGAGAGGTTGGATAATTTGCCTAAGGCCACATAGCTGGTAAGTGGAGGAGTAAGTGGGAGTCATACCCAGGCCATCTTGTTCTATTAATATTGGCCTTAAATATTATTTTAGTTTTTGTTGCCATGTAATAGCCATCCCCAAGTGTAGTTATTTTTCATGTTTCTGTGGGTTGGCCGAGTGGTTCTTCTGTTGCCTCAAGTGAATACGTTCAGCCGGCAGGTTGGCTCAAGACTGTTTCACCTGGAGCTGCAAGCAGGGAACCTTGATTCTTCTTCCTGGAGCTTTTTTACATGGCTAGTTTGGGCTTCCTGACAGCCTCGCCTTCTCAAGGCAGCATTCCAACAGGGAGTGTTCTAGGAACATAGAAATAAAAGCTACAAGATCCCTGAAAGCCTAGCATTAGAAGCCACACATCCTTACTTCTCCTGCATTCTTTTGGTAAAATGAAGGCAGAGGGCCAGTGCAGATTCAAGGAGAGGCTCCATAGCTTTATGAAAATAGTGGGAAACTCTAATTGCAAAGGGTGTGTGGGATGAGAACTGTTGTGTCCATCTTTCTAAACAATTTACCACAAACACTAGGCAATTCTACTTCTAAAAATCTAGATTGGAGAGCACCTGGCGAAATCTGAGAGATCCTCTGATCCAGGTTTGAAATTCACATAAGAGATATAGACACATGGAATTTGTGGTCTTCACATTTTTATTGTGCCCTAAGGGGCAATCAGGATAGGAAGAATACCAGGATGCACAGCATGCCTTCTCTGTATGGCATGATGTATTACATTTTGGGGTGTGTTCAGGGACCTAGAAGGCTTGATGTGTGGATACACGTTTGCTGTATTTGCCAGAGGGCACTTGATGTTGGGAATGACTTCATCTGGGGTAAAGTCAGGAGGAGCTGTTCTCTGAATGAAAAGACCTGGATCTTGGGGCTGTAATATCTCTGAATTTAGAGGGACAGTCCATGAGGGTATGTAGAGGGGCTAGAGTTGCTTCAAGTAGGAGTCAGGATTTACAAGGCAGTCGATGGCTGGAAATAAAGTTCACTGGGAGGGTGGGTGAGGGGGTTAATTGGGGTTGGGAGCATGGAAGAGGAGGAGATTGAACAGAACTAAAACTTCACATGGAAACCTGAGATAATTAGTCCTGAAATCTTCAAAGGTGGTAAGTGCATCTCATTTACCCTCACATCCCAGGCGGGAGTTGGTGTTAAACATGTGATAGATACTCATAAATGTGTATTTAAATAAAATAATTTTAGACCCAAGCAGAAGTGAGAAAATTCCAAATAAAGTCAATCAGTAGTGGGTGTTAACAAAAAGGCCAGTAGTAGATGGTCAGAATATGTGATTTTGAAAATCAAAATGGGATTTGTTCCTAGGAACTGGGCAGGGATTCTTAAAAAAGGCATGGTACTTTCCTGCTTTGGTCTCTGATTTGATGGGAAACACAATCTCTCTATGCCTATAGTTGTAGGACATAGTTTGACTTCCAATAAAAAGAAAATTCATGAAATAGTGGAGAATTTTAAAGAGATTTTCCTAAATTGTGCAGCTAAATTCCCAAATCTTGAGGACGGATGATCCCAGTTGTGCTGAATTATTGATTTTCAACTAGTTCAACATTTTAAAGTCTCTTTCAATATGGCAAAAGGCCTTTTCTGAACATTAATTCTTTAGTTCTTTTCTGTCCTTGGTTTCAAGCATGAAATCAAATCTAACTTTTAACTTTCTTTTTTTGTCACTGAGGTTTATTATTCTAAGCAAAGTAAAAATTTCCATGGGTTTTAGTGAGTAACACTGCCAGCAGCTGTTAGTGTCTCTTAACTATATTGGCTAGTATTTAAGATTTGTTGATTATATCCAAGGTTTCTGTATGTTTAAGCTGAATTTGGACACATATCCAAGAATGGATGTTCTGAGTTTTTGCATAAAGTATTTTTAGAGTTCCTATATGCTGTCCTACAAAGGGTATATGTCCAAGGAAGAGTGAAAAACTATCTACTTTTGGTTAGGATATAGAAGAATAGGAAAAATATTTATTCCCTTGGTAACAACAACTAAAACTTTTATATGGGGCTAGGAAGAAAGGTGAACACAGGAAGACTTGAAGAACCAAATTCTATGTAAAAAGAAAGAAAGAGAAAGAAAGAACGAAAGCAAGCAAGCAGCCTTTGTGGATAACAGAGAAGTATGGCAGCTTCCATACGTGGGGCAGGTCCCCACGCGGGGCAGGTCCCCACGCTATTTTGGGCAGATGGAGTTGCAGACCTGACGTAGATGTAGAAATCTTTTAGCATGAGGAGAAATAGGCCAAGCTTCAGATGACTGTGTGGGCTGGTAGGATGGACTGAAATCTGGAAAAGCCCTAAAGACAAAAGCAAATTGCATGATCCAAAAGTCCTCCCTTTCCCACTATCCTTAAAGATTGTTGAGAAAGCTACAGTGCATGAGGGGCTGAAAACCAGAGAGAAATCCTGTTGTTTCACATATTCTTATAAAGTGGATTCCATGGTTCAACCAGAGTTAAATACAAGATCTGTGCATTTCACTGTATGTAAATGATAATTCGGTTCAAGAACACAGAATCAAGATAAGGGATTGAATGTTCCAGAGAAAAATTAAATGGCATTGTAGTCCATGTTCTATAATGCAATGGATAAAATTTCTTCAAAATTAACCTGAACTGGTAATTATTTCATTTAACAAAACTGTATTGAGTACCTGCCGTATATGACATGTCCTAGAAATTGGCAAACAGGGAAAAGATGAGCCTTGCTCACATATGCTTTACATTTTATGCGAGTTAAAAGGATGTGTTTGTGTGTAGGAGGGAGAAGAAAACTACAAATAAATGACTTAATGGATACAATTATTTCAGATACATGCCATGAGGAAACTGGCTGAGGGACGGGAGAAGAGGAGAAATATATTAGATCAGGTGGTGAAGGCTGCCCTCTGAGTAGGTGACATTTGAGCTGAAAATTGATATCTATTTCCATATCACTTAATATGTTATGATAGTATCTTAAAGATTACACAGTGATTCCAATATAATAATCCTGTAATCTTGAATATTTAGGTTGTTTTCTATTCATCATGATATACAACTGTGCATCTTTGTACTTCTCCCTGGTTATTTTTAGGATAGATTTTCGGAATTGTTCCTTTTGATATACACTAACTGGCATTCCTAGTGTCTGTAACAATATAATAAACGGCTTCAGTGTAATTTTTTCCCTTACAAAATTTACCTGGAAAAAAATGATAGTCTTTCTATTGTTTTGTATGCACATTCTGAACCAGGAAATGTGGTGTTTTCATTTTTAGAAAATCAAATCCAAGACAAAAGCTTTTTTTTTTTTTTTTTTTTTTGGAAAAAAAAAAAGAAGAAAGCTATGGTCCAGTGGAAAAGTCATGGCCCACAGGTTGACCCGTTACGCTTCGTTCTTCCTGTTTGGTTGATGTGTTACTGGAATCATTAGGTGGCTGTATTATGAGGGAAAAGCGTGAGAGGGAGGTGATGGGTAATAAGATGAAGGGAACAGATAAAGACAGAATCCAGGAACAGGGCATTTGCCTCCTGATATGGGAGACAGAATAGCCTCTGAAAGACATCCACACCCTAATTCCCTGTCGCTGTGAAAACGTTGGTAGGTGTGGCAAAGAAACTTCGCAGATGTGATTAAGTTATGAAGCTTGACGTAGAGATTATCCTGGATTGCCCAGTGGGTTTAAAATAATCATAGAGACATTTATATGAAAGAAGAAAGCAGGAGAATCAGAGTCAGAGAAGATGTGACAACAGAATTAGAGGTCAGGGTGGGGTAGTTTCTGCCCCTAGAAACTGGAGGAGGCAAGGAAACTGGGTCTTCCTTAAGGCCTCCAAGTGGAATGCAGCACCTCCAACACACTGGTTTTAGCCAGGGGGGATCCATTTTGAATTTCTTACCGCCAGAACTTTAAGATAATAAACTATTTTAAGTCACTAGGATTGTGGTAATTAGTCATAGCAGCAGTAGGAAGGTAAGCCAGGTGCTGAATGTTAAGGGTGGAGTTAGGAAAATGAGCTTGATGTTGGAGTGGAGAGATGGTGGAGAAAGGTAAGGTATGTGAGAACTGCAGGGAGGGGCGGAGCAGAAAGAGAGCGACTCCAAGATGAGGTCATAGCCCTGTGACTGTGTAATTTTCCATACTAACACGGATTCATATATACGTGCAATTATTCATTTGATCTCGATCTTTCCCTCTAGAATGCAAACTGTATGAGGGTAGAAACTGCCGGTTTTGACCATCATAATCTCCTGAGCAGGGCTATAATAACTAATAAGTAACAAATGAACATCATAAAGATTAATGTCGATGAGTGAATTGGGAGAAAAAGCCGATGGGTAAATAGAAAATAATAGGAGATCCAATAAGGGGGGAGGCCTAACCTATAGCCAACTTCTTGTAGATGTAAACCTCCTTGAGTTGTCTATAGTGAGTTTTCGGTCAGCAGGGCATACTGATCAATGTAGTTCTACAGGCACTGTGATTGATTGAGAGCAGGTGGGAAGGGGCTCCTGGGTGTCTCAGTTGGTTAAGTGTCTGACTTCAGCTCAGGTCATGATCTCACTGTTTGTGGGCCTGGAACCTGCTTTGGATTCTGTCTCCCTCGCTCCCTGCCTTTCTCCCACTTGCACTCTTTCTCTCAAAAATAAATAAATATTAAAAAAAATTAAAACAGCAGGTGTGAAACTAGATCTCCTTGGTTCAAATTTATGTAGCTATGTGTACTGTCCATAGTGCATTTAAGTATGTCCCTAGGATATTTAAATGTGATACTTGTCAGATAAGCTGGGCAAAATACAGCAAAAGACTCCATCTATGCATTTATTTATCCATGATCCATCCGTCCATCCATCCGTCCATCCACCTAGTCCAGTCAGTGGTTACGAACAGTGGTGGAACCAGGGTTGTCTCAGCTCTGCCAGTTACTATATGACCTTGAACAACTTACTTAAAACTCAATTTTTCTGATCTATAAATAGGGACCCTAATAGGGTTATTGTGAGGATGAGTTGTAAAGCAATTAGAGTAATTGCTGATACATAGTCGTTGATGGTGTTATCTATTATTATTATTCATTGGATAAGATACATTTTGGTTTAATGGAAAGAAAGAGACCAGATCTGCCACTATTTAGCTGTGTGACTATGGACAAACTTTGCATCTCTGGTTGAGGAAAAAGAATTGTTCTAAACTAGTGATTCTCAATCTTTAGTGTGCGTATGAACTGCTTGTAAATCCTTTGAAAATGCAGACTCTGATTCCGTAGGTCTGGGGTGAGGGATGAGATTCTGCATTCCAACAGGCTCTCAGGAAATGCTGACTCAGGTGGTTCATGGATCTCACTTCCAGTAGGAAGGAACCACACAAACTGTAAGCCTCCTAGTTTCAATATCTCTGCTTTTTCTATCACCGACCTTCTAGTTTCCCTACAGAGCCTATAGAAAGGCTACATATACCTTTCAGTTCCCTTTAACAACTTCTTCCTTCTCATTGCCTGGTCCAACCTAGTCCAATCTCTTTCTTTCTTTCTTTTTCTTCCTTTCTTTGTTTCCTTGTTTCTTTCTTTCTTACTGATTTTGTTTATCTTTTAAAATAACTCTTCTATAAATAAATAAATAAATAAATAAAATGTCTCTTCTGTGTCCACTGAGCCTAAATTAGGATACAATGATTTAGAAAATTGACGTAACTACATGATTAATGTAGCCACTAAAATTGCTAAGAATATTAACATGGCAAAATTTGTATAACTTAATATCATGAATATAAAAACATACATCATGTATGATTAAATCTAGCCTCCCTCCCCTGCCCCCAGCATTCTACATAGAGAGGAAAAAGAGCAGGAAGGAAATACCCAAATGGGCTGAGTCTGGATGATAGAAATATGGTTCTTTCTAGCTATGTATTTTTTTGCTATAGTTCCTTTAATGAACATGTAGTATTTGGAAAATGAAAACATTGTTTTCAAAGAATTGCTGGACCAGAGTCCTTCCAATGCAAAGGCATTTCTGGAACCTTTAGGCACTACTGCAGTTCCTTAATAGGCTTCTCTTTCTCCTCATTCTTAATCTTCAGGCTTCACTGACAGAAAAGCCCCACCCTCCCCACTCTTCATTTCAGCTCCTCCACTCGCCCCCCCCCCCCAGGTTCTGCCTGAAGGAAGAGATTAGCCTCTTTCCTAAACCATAACATGGTACAGAGCACCAGTCCCCACACAGCCAGGTCGTAATTGCAGACACCACCCAGAATCTCTTGCTCTGACGCCTTTAGCGTCCGCTCCATGTGAAAGGAGAGGGGAGGGCGTGGAAGGACAAAGCCCCACGTCGCCCATCTGCAGCTGATGTCAGAAGCGACCTGGGATGCAGTGCCACAGCTGTGAACCAAGTCAAGCATCCAGCCACATCCACAGTCATTGAGTCTCCAAGGGGAAAAGAGCCATAGAGCCAGATGTTATTTCTAGAAAAAAAAATTGCTGTGGAACTTGGCCTCTGAATGGTGCATCTGTCCAACTTATCTCCATTTGGTCATAGATGATGAAAACTCTGCTAGGGAGCGTGGAAAAAAACAAGAAAGAAGCATAACTTGACTATGAAAAGAAAGTCATGAAATATATGTTTTTGCCAAAGCATTTATTTTGGAGTTTCTCATATTTCTTAGCTTGAATTCATATTGAAATGGCCTCTCTGGGAGGAAAAAAGATCTGTTAATCAGCTGCTGATGCACATTCTGCTTGATTCTACTTTTTATGTCCCAAGGGGTATGAGGAGGAGGCTTGGTTATACCTTAGAGGGGAGAAGGAAAATGTTTGCCTTGCCCTCAATTCTAGATCTTTCTAGAACACACTTTCTATATTAAGCCACTATGTTTTCCAGGACTTCTGGGGTATGGTTGGGTGGGTTGCTTACTGCCCAAGGGTGCCTGGTTGAGGCACAAGTAGGAGGCTAGAATGTAGCCTGTGCTCCACACACTAGGCTGTGCCCTGCACAGGTCTATGTCCAACTGGGAAGGGCATATTTTTATAGAAAACACAAAGATGCTATGCACTTGCCAAGCACCGTACCCACATGTTTACTTCTGCATGGACGGGATGTTTCCAAATTAGTGCAAAGCATCACATGGGTATATAGCCCGACCTGACCCCATCTCAGACCTCAAACTGAGACCACCACCCTCCCAGTTGCTGAGCCAGCACTACTCACCTCTCTATCCTGACAACAAACCAGAGAGCTTACAGGACTCTGACCAGGAATCTGAATTGGTTTCTCCATTCTGATCAGGGAGATTTTGTCCTAAGATCAAGATTCTCCATTTAAGAGAAAGATTCTTGTCTTATTTTCTGAGCCAAGTTGATATCTCAGAGATATGCCTGGTGTCTTGGATCCTTTGGAGTTAAGGACCTGTCTTAGTCTGGCCATTGAAAGGCCAGGAATTTGAGCAGAGTTCTGCTACCCAGTCTTCTTGCTGCTCCCAGTTTTCCCAGTGGTTCTTTCTGCTTATATCTTGGAATATGACCTGTTCCAGACTGAATCTCTTTATTGTTCTACTTGCCTATATGGATGTTCTGCCAGATTGTGTTATGTTCCTATAACTGACAGCTTGCCTGGACCACTTTCTTTGTCTCTTGCCCTCAATCTTGTGGACATTGTATTTTGTTTCGTGGGCTGAACTTGTCCTTGAGGCCTGGCTCTCTCTATTGGGTGGGTCTTGGTTCAATGTCTGTTCTTTCCTAAGCTGCCTCATCCTGTTTCAGGGAAGAAGGCACATACTTAGCCATACTCTGAGATGTGGTACTGAGCTCTCAGGAAGAGCCAACTATATATGAGCAAATAATCATGTAAATACTAAAATGAATACTACTTCTTACCAGATACATGTTTCTAAAGTTATACCAAAGGCGTTTTTCTCTCCAGGAGGGACAGGGTGAGGAACGGCGACCAGTCAGCTACAAATACTTATGACCATTAGTTAGTAACATCACTATCTTTCTTAACTATAGGAATCCCTAGAAGAGCAGGCAGGCACTGGAGGTCCAAGGAGAGCAGAAGAGGAGAGACTGATATAGATAACAAGTCAGGCAGGCATGGAGGACAATTCTTCCCATTTTTCAACCCTTACCCAGTTCCAGTCCTGGGTTAGCAGCTTACATCACTCTACACTTTGATATAGTTTAGATGCTGAGAGAATATTGGGCAAAAATATTGTCCATTAGTGTCAATGGAGAAAGAAACAGAAACAGGATTTGGCTATTTTTTGGAAGTGGGTGGAAAAGCTAAGGAATGAGCCATAAATGCACCATGCAATAGATTCTAATGTTAAATAAGGACCCAAAATGATTACTTTCAGAAATGAGTTAGATAAAGACCATTGAAAGGATGCAGGGTCACAAGTAAGACAAATAGCAGTTAGACCTCCTAGTGCTAACATTAAACTTTGCGTGTTATGTATGCACTCAGATGGTCACGTGAACACTCACCTCTCTGAGACAGGCTGGAGTATCTCATTTTCTCCATGTTAATAAGGGCTGATGGGAAGAGCCTAATATGTAATGGATAGGTCACTAAATGGGAGGTGAACTTCTTGTGACTTTCCTAAAAGCATTGCAGTTGCTTCATTGAAAATAACCCACTCATGGGAGGTTGTGATCCAGAGTGGCTGGAACATGGCTTTGGGGTCAGCCAGAACAGGGCTTTCTCTAGTCCTCGTTCAACCATTTGCTAGTTGCCTATGCTAGAGCACTTAACCCAAGCCTCACTTTCCTTATCTGTGAACTGGGTATGATAACAGTACCTGTGTCAGAAGGTATTGTGAAAGTTGTATGGCATCATATGTTATTAAAAAGCATGATCTTTTGAAGCTACAATTAGAATGTCCAGCAGGAAGGGAGTGTTTAGAAACAGTACCTTTGTTTTGGAGGAATTCCCTGTTTTCCCACAAAACAACCTGCTCTCCTTGTCAGCAGAGTTCTCAGATGTCTGAGCACTTTTATTTTGAAATCTTCTGGTGTCTGAAGAAGTGAAACATAAAAGTAGGTTTAAGTTTACATAACTGCATTTAACAAATCAATGCTGTTAATGCACACACACATGCACACACACTCACATGCACATACACACAGCATTATGCCACATGATTATATTATTCATATGATCCTGGTGGGTCTGGAAACAACCCAAGTTTAAAGTTTGTGGGGAATGTCTTTCAGTTCTATTTGGATCTTTCTTTCTTTCCTTCTTTCTTTCTTAAATTAATTATTTAGTACTATTATTATTTTTCACTATTTTACTTTATTATCTTTATTTTTTAATATATAATTTATTGTCAAGTTGGCTAACATACAGTGCATGCAGTGTGCTCTTGGTTTTGGAGGTAGATTCTTGTGATTCATCGCTTACGTACAATACCCAGTGCTCATCCCAAAAAGTGTCCTCAATGCCCATCACCTATTTTCCCCTCTCCTCCCCACCTCCTCCCATCCCATCAATCCTTGGTTTGTTCTGTGTATTTAAGAGTCTCTTATGGGTTTGCCGCTCTCTCTGTTTGAAACTATTTTTTCCACTTCCTTTCCCCCATGGTCTTCTGTTAAGTTTCTCAAGTTCTACATAAGAGTGAAAACATAAGATATCTGTCTTTCTCTAACTTACTTAATTCACTTAGCATAATACTCTCCAGTTCTATCCACGTTGTTGCAAATGGCAGGATTTGGTTCTTCCTCATTGCCAAGTAGTAGTCCATTGTATATATAAACCAATCTTCTTGATCCATTCATCAGGCAATGGACATTTGGGCTCTTTCCATGATTTGGCTATTGTTGATAGTCCTGCTATAAACATTGGGGTACATGTGCCCCTATGAATCAGCACTCTTGTATTCTTGATAGATTCCTACCAGTGCTACTGCTAGATCGTAGGGTGGTTCTATTTTTAACTTTTTTAGGAACTTCTACACTGTTTTCCAGAGTGGCTGCACCAGTTTGCATTTGTTTGGGTCTTTCTATAGCTGAATGTTTACTTATTGGAAGATAAAGACAAAAGTCTAAATTTGAGGCTTGGGCTAATGGCCTCCTAATCCCTTATATAATAAGCCCCAATGAAAGAGAAATCTGAGCTCTACAAACCACTATTCTGTTTATTCCTGCTGGTAGAAATCAGAGTGTCTGCTGTTCTCTATCAGTGTAACAAACACACGTGCTGTTTTGGCTCCACTTCTATTTGTTTTAGGAAAATAATAATGCGGGGCAAGCACTGGACCAGGGATGAGGAGCACCATCTCAGGGTTTGAATCCAACCACCAGCATGGGGAGAAGTGGAGGAAGGTGTTTCTCTTCTCCAGGCTCTGGTGTCCTGTCATTCAAACGACAGGGCTGGGATTCTATCTTCCAAGGGTCCAGGCTCTAAGTTTCTGTGACCCTGTGTGTGCATGGAATTTGCACATGTGCACGGGGCACACTTTCTTAAAGACTTAAGAATCAGGCAGAGTAAAATATTTGACCTCATAATTTTCAGACCATGTTAATTATAAAAGGTAATGTTAGGAGTTAATTGCTAAGTTAATGATAGTGATTTTTCCTTGAAATAATCAAAGTTAATGGTTATCTTTAGATTTATTGGTATCTTTACAAGATTTAACATCAGGGAAAACAGTTGAATCAAAAGAGGAAAGGATTAAGGCATCAAAACCCAAAGGGATAATTCTAGGGTAAAAACCACCAGATGGGTAGCAGACACATGAAAAGATGCTCAACATTACTCATCATCAGAGAAATACAAATCAAAACCACGATGAGCTACCTACCATCTCACATCTGTAAGAATGGCTAAACAACATAAGAAGCAACAAGTGTTGGCAAGGATGCAGAGAAAGGGGGACCCTCTTCCATTGTTGGTGGGAATGCAAACTGCTGCAGCTACTCTGGAGAACAGTATGGAGAGTCCTCAAAAAGTAAAATAGGGGCACCTGGGTGGCTCAGTCAGTTAAGCATCCAACTGCAGCTCAGGTCATGATCTCATGGCTTGTGGGTTTGAGCCCCATGTCGGGCTCTGTGCTGACAGCTAGCTCAGAGCCTGGAGCCTGCTTCAGATTCTGTATCTCCCTCTCTCTCTGACCCTCCCCTGCTCGTACTCTCTCTTTCTCTGTCTCTCAAAAATAAATTAAAAATAATAAAAAAAAGTTAAAAATAGAACTACCCTATAGTACAGAAATTGCACTACTAGGTGTTTACCCTAGGGATACAAAAATACAGATTTGAAGGGGGTATCTGCACCCCAATGTTTATAGCAGTGCTATCAACAATAGCCAAACTATGGAAAGAGCCCAAATGCCTATCAAGCGATGAATAGACAAAGAAGATGTGGTGTATACACACAATGGAATATTACTCAGCCATCAAAAAGAATGAAATCTTGTCATTCGCAATGCTGTGGATAGAGCTAAAGTGAATTATACTAAGTGAAATAAGTCAACCAGAGAAAGACAAATACCATATGATTTGACTCACATGTGGAATTTAAGAAACAAAACAGTTGAACATGTGGGAGGGGGAAAAAGAGAGAGGGAAACAAACCATAAGAGACCCTTAACCATAGAGAACAAACTGAGGATTGGTGGAAGGAGGTGGGTGGGGGATGGGATAAATGGGGGATGGGTATTAAGGACGGCACTTGTTGTATGTAAGTGAAGAACCACTAAATTCTCTTCCTGAAAATAATATTACACTATATGTTAGCTAGCTAAAATTTAAATAAAAATTTGAAAAACAAAAAACAAACATTAAAAAAACCCCACCACCATGTGCTTCAGATACAACTCTAGGACCCCATCAATAGTTTTCCATTCAGTCCTTACCTCATACATTTTCTCACTGAATTATTTTTTAGCTTTATAATCGCCCTCTCTAAGTATCTTTTGTCTGCCTACGCTATTCCACTTCTATCTTTTCATTTTTTAAATAACTTTAGGCATACAGCATAATGACTAACTTACATATATCATGAAATGAATACCACAATAAGTTTACTTAATATCCATCACCTTGCCTCATACAGAGAGAAAAAAAAGTTTTTTCCTTGTGGTGAGGACTCCCAGGATTTATTCCTTTACATTTAAGAATTTTATAATATAAGGTTTAAAATAGCAGATGCTAAAATATTCTTGGGCAAAAAGAAAATCAGATCTATGAAGACACTATGACTTCTTTTTTCTTCTCTCTGCCAACAATGATCAGTTGGAAAGTAGGAAAATATTTTCCAGTAAATAACTCACGTATTTGGATGTGCCTAACTGTTTAGATGAGGGATGAGAAAATAAATATATAACTTTATTTGAAGACAAAGTTAAAAATCTCTATCCCAGGTCTTTTGTGAAAGTGGTTAAAGCATTTACAAATAGGAAAGATGTGTATTCAGAAGAAAACATTATAAAGAAAAAGAACAAAAATTATGCTGTGATTTTAGAAGTTTGAGAGATAAAGGATATAGCAAAAGGCATTTAATAGAGTTTATTTACTTACTAGAATAAAAATGTCTTTTGACTGGAGAAACAGATTTCTTTATAAAGTACTATCCACATAAGTTACTCAAAGACAATGGGCAATTTACTATAGTTCCAGATCAAGACAGATCTTAGAGTGGGTTTTGGGTGTGACAGTCATGTTCTTAAATTTCACCCTTGAGAGTTTTATTCCTTTGGATTTTGAAGATCTTCCATCCCTCCAAGGCCCTCAGGAAAAATGCAAATATTTATGGAGGGTATGATTATTGTCTTCTTTGTTTCTTTGAAAGCAGGAGTGGTATCTGAGACTGGAGAAAGAGACAAAGGAGCATAATCCCTTCTACTTCACAGATACAGGAAGAGCTGTGTTCTCCAGAGCTGTGTGGAAAGTTAAAGGCTGAGAATCAGAACAATGACTTGTTAATTCACATTCTGAGGATTATCTTGATCAGAAGGGCAGGGAGCTCATTCCTGGAAAGTGAATGCATAGATTCCAGGGGAAAGAGTAATGACCTCTAAATGCACAGAATACTTGGCATCACCATTCATAGAGATTTCTTATGTTCACAACTGAATCCAACCTACTGTCTCAAGAAGTCACTAAATGAATCTTAGGAACTAAAAAGTCAGTTCATGCCTTTGCCTAAGGGGGGTCATTGGGTATCTTTCTCCACCTAGTGGCCAATGCTTCCCGACCACAAAACTGAAAGACACTTGGTTGTTACGGCAATGAAATAAATGAGATTCCTTGTTTTGCAGTACCAGGCTATCAAATCCTAGAATGAAGAAGATATTTAAGCACATGTTTGGAAAAGCCAGTGGGCGTATTAATAATTAGGTTGGCTTGCATTAGGTTGACTCCCATTGCTCAGATAACATGCTTTGCATTCCAGTGGAGAAAGAGCAGTTGGAAATATTTGCCGATTAAATAATGCACACAAGTAGAGTTAAAGCTTGAGGCCAAATTTATATTATGAAATGTTCACATTATAAGGCCCACTTTCCCAGGACAGAAAAAGATGAGATTTAAAGAATCTTTAATTATTAATTTTATGTGACTTTTGGATAATCCAAAGTATGCTCTGGGCATACTATTAGTACTCAGTAGAAGTCTTTTGTATTTAATTGAAATTGATAGATTCCTCTGTGCCTCGATTCTCAAATTGTTCTTGTTGTCTCTACTTCTCCCACCTAAAATCATATTCCATTAAAAACAGATACACCTTTGAAAATATGCAAGTAAGGAGCATTTTCCAGTCATTTTCATGTTGGTCGTGGCAGAATTTGAAAGTGTCGAGTGCTCCCTCCCCCACCCCCCTCCCCGGAAACTTTTGTCTTCCTCTCTGCTCTGGTTTCCATGACACCATCCTCTCCTCTTACCTCCTACTTCCCTGGCAGGATTATTTTTTGTTTGCTCTCCAGCGTCACCTTCCTTTCATGGTCTCTTAAATACTACTAGGGCAGAGGTTCTATTTTTAGCTCTCTTTCTCCATCCCACTTACCTGTCTCCATGGTCACTCACCACTGTTTGAACTCTGATGCAGACGCTGGTGGTTTCCAGTCCCCATCTTTGGCTCCCCCCATTCTCTGCGGAGCTCCAGACCAAAGTTCCTTATCTATCTGTTAGATATTTCCACCACGATGTCCTGCAGGCACCTGCAAACTCTGGGAAGTCCTAACGACCTCGTTATTTTGTGCCCTTCTGCTACCTGTATTCTTGGCTACATTTTCTATCTGGATATGTAACATTGTTATTCCTGACTGTTAGTCAGGATCTAGAGGGTGAATGGTGTTGTCTTCCTGTAGCATAGACTTGATTCTAATAAGGAAATTCTAATAAGGAAATATATATATATATATATATATATATTAAAATTTTAAAATGTATGTTTATTTTTGAGACAGAGAGAGAGACAGAGCATGAGTGGGGAGGGGCAGGGAGAGAGGGAGACACAGGATCTGAAGCAGGCTCCTGGCTCTGAGTTGTCAGCCTAGAGTCCAACATAGGGCTCAAACTCTCAGACTGCGAGATCATGACCTGAACTGAAGTCTGATGCTTAACGGACTGAGCCACCTGGGCGCCACTGTATCAGCTTGTTTTTAGTGCATCTATGGTGAAAAGTTCTGTACTGGTTGCCATCACCCCACTCAAGGACTTGCTTCAGCTTTCCTAACTCCGGGCTCCCTCTGAGGCTGGGGAAGGCTGCTAGCCAGTGAATAAGCCAGCCAGGATGTGAGGGGAAGATAAAGCTCCTTAGCAAATGAGGAGTGCGAGTTAGTGGAGAAATGTCTCAGCTTCCTATCCCTAAGAAGCACAATTTTGAGGGCCATTCTATAAGATTCCTCCAAAGGCCCTTTGCAGGATTGAGCCCAGATTGCCCAGCATGGAACCGGTCCAACAATGTATTCTTAGTTGGCTTGACATTCCTCCTTTTCTTGCCCTGCTCTTCCGGCTCCCAGGGAGCACCTCTTAAACAAGCTCTCTGAACCTGGGTCCTGTCTCAGGCTCCACTTTTGGGAGAACCCAAATTGAGTGACACACATTTAATCTTCACAATAGGTCTTCCCGTGAGATAATAGTATCCTTAGCCCCATTGTATAGATGGGGAAACTGAGACTTAGTGGTTAGTCAATTTATCCAGGGTTATTCAGCCTACTAGTTGAAGAGCTAGGATTTGAACATAGGCACTCTGACTCCCAAGCCTTCTGTCTGCCAAAACAGTGGTCTGATGGGCAAGTGGGACAATACCTGAGCAATTACACTTGATTCGCTCTGATATCCATATGTCATTGTCCCTTCAAGGTCAAGAGATTTTTTTTTCTCAGCCTTTTCCAGTTTTATGATGAGAATTCTCAGGAGATTTTTGGTTTGATGTCAAGTAGAAATGGAAAGATTTACAATTAAAGAACTGTACATCTCAAAAGAAAACAAACTAGACTTGTATTTTTGGACAAATCTATAGGACATCAATGTTTTACAAGAGAAAATACGTATGATTTCTGAAACTTCTGACACTTTGTTCACTGGGGGTTAATCCTTGGGTGTTCTTTTGAACCTCTGCTTTTTGTTTCCATAAAATGAGTCTGCAGCTTTACTGATACAAGGCATTTTTAAATGTAGATAAAAATGTGATAATTTATACTCATATATGGCGGGAGCTCCAGGGGCACAATCAGTTAGCGTGCAGTGCTTATACTAATACTAGTTAAGAATTTTAGAAACATTAGGGGCCCCTCAAATAATCTTACTGATTCAGATAAAAGGAGAAATAAAATGCAAGAATTCATCTTAATTTAGAGTAGCAGATGGATTTTAAAACGTTTTTTAAAATAGCGAATAGCACAAGGACAAGGAACCGTGTGTTTCCCTACAGGCCTCAGGTATGTGAACTTTTTTCACTTTCCATCAACCGTGCAGATATTCTTGTCATTTTTCTTGTTTTACAAATGAAGGATTACGTTTGAAGGATCTGACAAACTCCCTTCAAATCACACAGTGATGAAGTGGGAAAGTGGGGACTTAACGTGGTCTGAGTAGCTCTTCAAACCCCACTCTCGTTGCCTTGCCCGGGAAATAGACTGTAAGACCAGGATGTAAGGATTTTGTAGTT
The DNA here is from genome assembly GCF_006229205.1 of Suricata suricatta. Taxonomy (NCBI): domain Eukaryota; kingdom Metazoa; phylum Chordata; class Mammalia; order Carnivora; family Herpestidae; genus Suricata; species Suricata suricatta. The sequence goes on from NC_043708.1 coordinate 36,083,388, forward strand.
GTGCATTTAGAAAAGGCATGTTTCTCCAGGTTACGTGACCGGCCACCTGCAGGCAGATGGTGTGGCATCGAATATGCACAAGTACTGATCCGGTGGACCCCGGACTAATGCGAAAAATGACTTCCCTTGGAATAGCTACCTCCACATTTCCTCAGACAGTGTTCCCAGGAGCAATCAAGAATTTTACATACAATATAAATTCAAAAGTATTCTAATAAAACTACAAAACCTGGCTAAATCATGACACCAAAAGGAATGAACTTGTATTGCTCTTTCACCAGAAAAATGTCCAATGTGGGGTGTTGTCTTTTATTCCAGGGATGGACACACTGGCCAAGTCCAGCCTGACACCTGTTTTTTTGATCAGCCTGTGAACAAAGGGTTGTCACATTATTAAATGGTTTTTTTTTTCCCCCTAAGGAGACAGCACAAGTGGGGGAGGGACAGAGACAGAGGGAGAGAAAGAAAATCCTAAGTAGGCTCTGCACTGCCAGCACAGAGCCTGATGTGTGCCTCGAACCCACAAAGCCGTGAGATCATGACCTGAGCTGAAACCAAGAGTTGGATGCTTAACTAATTGAGCCACCTAGGCACCCCACATTATTACATTAAAACTTTTTTTTAAACGTTTCTTATTTATTTTTTGAGAGAGAGAGAGAGAGAGAGAGAGAGAGAGAGAGAGAAAGAGAGAGAGACACACACAGTATGAACAGGGGAGGTCAGAGAGAGAGGGAGATAGAGAATCTGAAGACAGGCTCCAGGCTCTGAGTTGTCAACACAGAGCCCGATGTGGGGCTTGAACCCATGAACTGTGAGATCATGACCTGACCCGAAGTCGGACGCTTAACTGAGCCACCCAGGCACCCCAAATTTTTTTTTTTTAAATTAAGGAGCAAAGAATACTTCATAACATAAAACTGATATGAATTTTAAGGTTTAGTGTGCATAAATAAAGCTTTATTGGAACACAGCCATACTCATTAATTTGTATATTATTGCTGCTTTTGCACATCTGAGTTGAGTAGTTGTGACAGAGGCAACACGTCTCTCAAAACCTAAAATATTTACTGTCTGGTACTTAACCAAAAATGTTTGCTGCCCCTTGTTTTGTACTGTTTGGTGGCTACAGGTGAAACTTAGAGCATTGGTTTTCTTTCGCTTTGTTTTCTAAAAATAATTAAAATCCAATGCAAATATAATGTATGCTTAAATACTAATGTGCATGTATGCTTTGTTTATCCATGCTAGATTTTCTTCACTACTTTCAAGATACTGCTGTTTTGAAACATTTATCTTCCAGTGTCAGTTCGAATAATAAAGACCCAGGGATGTAAGAAGCAAATTCATACCAGAACTGAGTCATATCTTGAAAAGCAGTTTTCCTGGTAGGAGTCATAATAACAGTACTAATACTGATGACCTAGGGACTTATAGTTTAGAAATCACTTTCCTATACCAAGACACATTTAATACTGATTTAATTTAATATTGTGAGAGCATATTATTACTTTCTCTTTTGTTTACACATAAAGAAACTGTGAGATTAGTTGACTTGTCCAAGATCCCCAAATCAGCAAGTGTCAGAATCTAGACTCAAACACAGTGGTTACTTCTTTTTTGGGGGAGGGAGGAGGAGAAACTTCATTATTAAAAGGAAATATGTATGTTTTTATACCCATGATCAATATGAATGTTCTGATATCAGAAAAGTGTTGGTGTGCTTTGGTGGCTCAGTTAGCTAAGCATCAGACTCTTGAATTCAGCTCAGGTCATGATTCCAGGGTCATGGGATGGAGCTCTGAGCTGAGAGTGGAGCCTGTTTAGGATTCTCTCTCTTTCCCTCTCTGCTCTCCTCCCCCACTTATGCATGCCTGCTCTCCCTCTCTCTCTTTCCCCCAAATTAAAAAAAAAAAAAGCAATGCAAATTTATTTAAAATAACAGTTTTTAGAATTTTGATTTTAGTTCTGGATGGCCTTACTATTTACAGTGTTCTTTGGAGCAACATCCTTTTATCACTATAATTGCCAATATTTCTTTTATGCCAGTTAAATTGTCAGCACCAAAATAGATTTTGCAAGTAGTGACATATGTGAGTGTATACTAAAAGTATTTTTACTTATATGAGAGAATATGCTCATTTGATTATAGAAAAATGCCCACTTCAGTATTTTTCTGAATGAAAACCAATATTTTAAATGAAAAAAATATATTAAAAAGAAAAAAATCAATGTCCCATGACATGTGATTGAATTTAACAGGGTCCTAATAAATGGCTTATTTGGATTTGTAGTTTACTTAAATCCTGTAAAATCATTTTATTTATTTTTTGCAAATTCAGAAATATTAATTCAGAACAATTACAAGCACTATGTCAGGAACTGGTGATGGGGGCTATCCTGCACCTTTATTAAGTTCATGGTCTATGGAAAGTTTAGCACATGAAGCAATAATTACAGTATAACTCAGGATGATAGGTGCCATCATGGAAACCTATATAAAAGTGCTATGTGTACTAATTAATTCTTATTGGAATTGGGAGTATTGTCAGAGGGTAGGTGGAAGGACTGGGTGAATGGATGTTTCCATCTAAATAGAGAATATAGAAGAGAATATCGGAGGGAAGTTTGGGTGATGGAAAGTGAATGACTGGATGAGAGGGTTGGGGTGAGAAAGAAGTAAGTGAATTTGGTTTCGATATGTGGAAACACTAACAGTCCAGGGAGAGCCAATACAAGAATACACATGGTTGCAATGTTTTGTGAAAAGGGCTGTGATCAATACCATGGGGTACCAAAGGAGAACCAAGGAGGGGCACTAATTTTGACCAAGTGAGGAAGTCCAGAAGAGCTTCCCGAAGGAAGTCGCCCTTAAGCAGATACTTCAAGAAAGGGCAAGAGTTATCTGGATAAGATTGGCAGATCAGGGCCATCATATGTGACTGTGTAAATACTACACTACACTGATCACATTGACTCAGGTGTGAATGGATTTCCCTGGAGTTCTACAGTGCACAACCTCTGCAACCATATATGCTGGTCCTGTATGGGAATAGGTATTGGGTGTCCTGGGTAGAAAGGAATGAAAGAGGGAGAGTGTTCCAGGAAGAGTAGGCCACATGGATTCTGAAGTAGGAGAAAGCATGACATGGTCAAAGAGTGAAAAATGGATTTTAGTTTGTTGTAGATTGAAAGAAATGATTGGAAATGAAGCTACAGTGCTAAGGATGGACTAATCATCCAGATAGTTGAAATCAGTTAGGGTGTTGGCCCTAGAGATGGAGAGAAATGAATATCTCAGGAACAGATTTAGGAAATAAGCTTGAAATGCTTATAGGAAATTCTAGAAAGTGATGCCTAATAATAAAGTAAGAATAGCAAACACATTGTGTTTATTATATTTCAAGTGCTATTCTAAAAACTTTATATATAACATATAAAAAAACTTTACATATAATCTGAACAATAATCCTATGAAGTAGACATTTTATTTTTCCCTGATCCCCAGTTTTACAGACAGAACTGTAGCAAAGAGAGACCTTAGATGACTTGCCAAAACCACACAGCCCAGGCATTCTGACTTAAGTCCATATTCTTAATCACCACCCTCCTCTGCCTTTCAATAAAGAGTCAGAATAATGGGATTGACTTGAAGTCAAACATGAGAGGGCAGTAGATGTACATTTGGAAATCATCAGCAGAGGGAAAGGGAAGACTCAGAGAGTGGTGCCCTGCAAGTCAAGGGAAGGGTTTCATAAACAAGGACGAGTGGACAATGTCAAGGGCAGCAGAATGTTCTACTGAAGAAATTACCAGTCTTTACAGGCTTGAGTAATAGAGGGTCATTCATGGTAGAAGCAATTTTAGAAGAATGATAGGAGCAGAAGCTAGCACATACCAGGTTAAAAAGTGAAGGGGAACGTGGGTGGCTCAATTGGTTAAGTGTCCGACTTTGGCTCAGGTCATGATATGATGGTTCATGGGTTCGAGCCCCACATTGGGCTCTGTGCTGACAGCTCAGAGCCTGGAGCCTGCTTCAGATTCTGTGTCTCCCTCTCTCTCTGCCCCTCTCTTGCTCTTTCTCCATCTCTCTCTCAAAAATAAATAAACATATAAAAAATTGAAAAAAAAAAAAAGAAAAGTGGATGGGTACTAGAAATAATGGAGGGAACCACAATAGACATTGATGGAAGTAGAGAAGGGGTATTAACTGGAGAAATAAGTTTATTCAAGGTGTGTGTGTGGGGATCTATTATCTATCTGTTTATTTATCTGTAAATCAATCAATCATCTATTCTCCTACCTGCCGATCTATTACCTGCCACCCATCCATCATCTATCTGTCTATCTGTCTATCTATCTGTCTATCTATCTGTCTATCTATCTATCCATCCACAGGTGATATGCTTCCACAGGCTTTGCATCAACAGGTAGGTTATTTTGATATCTGCTGCATATTAGTTTCAATATCACAGTGCCATCTTCTGATGTGCCAGATAGAAATGAGGGTTCTTTCTGCTTTAACTACCTCCAGCATGCCTGCCTCAAGCATAGAATACCCAGAATTTGCTCAGAGTCCCTCCTTCCTTTACTCCTAAAGACCTACTTTACATCAGTTCCCACCTCCATTCTCTGCTTGGTTCTCTTTTCCGGTTTTGCTCCATTCTAATGAATCCATTAGATTCATTAATTCTAAATGAATCAGCTTGGAAACTCTGGAATCAACTTGGAAACTCTGTAGGGCACACTGTTTCTGGCTGTGGTCCCTTGGCACTACTTGTCCTCAAGGTGCTACTGGAAAGGCTCACAGTACTCCTCTGAAAGAAAGTAATGAGTCACTGGAGTAATTTCTGAGGGTGCTTAGAGATTGCGGGGGAAAAACCCAGTAGGATGGAAGTATTTTGTCTACTTGATTACTGAATTCATATCCAGTGCCTTCTTGGATCTTTATTTTGTTTTTCTTATTTACAAAAATTGTTGACTCCTTTCAGTTAATAAATGGAAAAATAAAACATGAATGAAAAAGTTCTGTCATTTCTTAAACACTCTATCCTGCTTGTCTGTCTGTCTATCTATCATCTATCATCATCATCTATCTATGATCATCATCCACCAATCTATCAACTATCTCATGTTATATTATTGGAAAGTAGGAAAATTTTCCCTATGAGTAGTCTCTGATTTTGTGTTTTTAGGAAACTGCTTTTGTTCCATAAATTTTAACTGTTGACATAGGAAGAAAAGAGATTTATGACACTAGAGCTGATGATTCTATTGATCTAGAAAGGTCTATGATAAGGTTTAAAAAATTATCTCAATAATCTTTCACAGTGACAATCAAAACAAAAGAGATACCATCTGTGGCTGTGAAAGCGTTTCATTGTGAAGTATCAATATTGAATATTTGTAAAAGATATTTATGAAGAAGAATTGAATTAGCAAAAATCCTTGATATCTTACTTATTTTTTTAAATATATACATTTCATGTCACTCTTTTCTTCCTAATTTGCATTTTATTTGATGCTGTTATTTCTCTCCTCTACAACCTTATTGTGCTTTTTGTAGTGCCTATGCTTTCTTGTGTTCCTTATAATTTAGTCTCCATTTTTAAATGCCTTCATCTTTTTCTTTTCTTTATTTTTCCTGTGTGCTCTCAGTTCGTGTTGCATATCCTCCTGTTATCTGGTATCATGTCCTCTTGACCGGCCATCTATTCTCTGAGTTTTGGTATTTCTGCTTCATAGTTTCAATTGCTGCATAGAAGTTTATTTTTAAAAATTTTTTACTTTTCAACATATAGGGTTTTTTCCAGTTTATTTTTTTAAATTTGTTAAAATAGTTTATTGTCAAATTGGTTTACATACAACACCCAGTGCTCCTCCCCACAAGTGCCCTCCTCCATCACCACCACCTCCTTCTCCCCCTCCCCCTTCCCCTTCAACTCTCAGTTCATTTTCAGCATTCAGTAGTCTTTCAAGTTTTGCGTCCCTCTCTCTCCACAACTCTTTCCCTCTCCCCCTCCCCCAGGTCCTCCATTAGGTTTCTTCTGTTTTCCTGTTAGACCTATGAGTGCAAACATATGGTATCTGTCCTTCTCTGCCTGACTTATTTTGCTTAGCATGACACCCACGAGGTCCATCCACTTTGCTACAAATGGCCATATTTCATTCTTTCTCATTGCCGTGTAGTACTCCATTGTGTATATATACCACATCTTCTTTTTTTTTTAACTTTATAAAGTTTCATATTTTTTTAACATATGCAATTATTTTCCATCCTTTACAATACAGTAGTTGCAATGACACTCAAAACAGAAAAGCAAAGTAAA
>NC_043708.1:36089813-36121125 GCF_006229205.1 Suricata suricatta
ACTGCCTTTACTTTAAAGTCCAGTTTGTCTGATATTAGTATGGCTACTCCAGCTCTCTTTTGGCTTCCAGTCGCATGATAGATATTTCTCCATCCCTTTCCTTTCAACCTGAAGGTGTCTTCTGGTCGAAAATGCATAGAAGCTTAAAACCCTCAGTTGGAATGTTACATTGCACTTTTCATCTGCTTTGTGTCAGTATTTTTCTGGTGTTTTTCATGTCTTACAATGTCTATAAGAAACCTATTTTACCCTTTTTTATCTTTAATTTTTCTTGTAGGACCTTTGTGTGAACATAGAGCATATTACTTTATTGTTACTTATATTTAAAACATTTTTTAAGTTTATTTATTTTTATAAGAGAGAGAGCAGGAGAGGGGCAGAGAGGGGGGGGGGGATTTCGGGCAGGCTCCGTAATGTCAGCACAGAGCCCAACTTAGGGCTCGAACTCACAAACTGCGAGATCATGACCTGAGCTAAAATCAAGAGTCAGCCATTTAACTGACTGAGCCACCCAGGGGCCCCCATTACTTATATTTTACTGAGACATATTTTCGTAATATTCATAGGAGGTTCTTATGGAGGCATATGGCCAGGAACGATCTCTAGGCTTCACAGTTCAAGGGCATCCTCCTCTGCTCCCCTAGTGAAAAACTTAAAGTATGGCCTTCCTGTATGGTTCTCTCACTTAAAATTATTATTATTTTATTCAAATATTGTTAACACACAGTGTTTTTTTAGCTTCAGGTGTGCAGTAGTGATTCAACAATTCTATACATTATTCAGCGCTCATCACAAAAAGAGTACTCCTTCCTTAATCCCCTCTACCCATTTCACCCACCCTCCACCCACCTTTCCTCTGGCACCCACCAGTTTGTTCTCTATAATTAAAAGTCTGTTTTCTGGCTTATGTCTTTTTCTTCTTTGCCCATTTGTTTTGTTTCTTAAGTTCCACAAATGAGTGAAGTCAAATGGTAGTTGTGTTTGTCTGACTCTATCCTTCCCTACCAGTTCCATGCCATCTTTCAGCAGCTGCTATTTGCAATTTCAAGTTTTCTGGTATTCTGGCTTCTGGTTTCATTGCAAATAAAGTTTATGTGTTTATTCTCATTGCTGTTCCTTATGATGGAAAGATTCAGAGCTAAGTTGCCGCCGGGTTCCTACCAGAATTGAATCCGTGTAATGTAGTGCTTGTTAGTCCTCAAATTTATTTGGGCCCCAAACTCAATTCCCCATTTCCTGGATCTGCCAGCTTATTCCCAAGCCACAACTGACATGATGAATAACACTTATTTTGAAGAAATATAGGGATAAGAATTGAGACTAAAACAGATATTTTTGGTTTTATGCTTGTATCTCTTTTCTCCTCTGCTGAAAATATTATTTCCTAATGACATTTCTTATTTACTGTATTTTAAAAGTAACAGTCACAATATTTCTATTTAAAAATGGCGTAGCTGAATGCAGCTTGTGATTTCATGGCAATTCTTTTGTCTTTTGTATACGTTCCTGGAGGAAGATCCACTCGAAGTATAGTATTTTAATGGTCACTTGAAGTAATTCTTCCCCATGTTAAATTCCCCACTATTAAATACATCTTTTTTAAGTTTGTTATTTTATACAGTAATCTTTTTTTAATGTTTTAAAATTTTATGTATTTTTGCGGGGGAGAGAGAGAGAGAGAGAGAGAGAGAGAGAGCGAGAGAGCGAGCATGTGCATGTGACAGGGGAAGGGCAGAGAGAGAAGGAAAGAGAGAATCCCAAGCAGGCTCCAGGCTGTCAGTGCGAGCCTGATGTGGGGTTCAGACCCATAAACTGTGAGATCATGACTTGAGCAGAAAGCAAGAGTCAGATGCTTAACCAACAGAGCCACCCAGGTGTCCCTAGAGTATTCTATTTTAAATCTATTTTTTAAAATTACATAAAAGCATTTATATGATTTCAAAATCAAATCAATCAAAGTACAAAGTACAGAAACAAAGTACAATCGGAGACATAGCTTTCATGTTTGTTGCCTGTACCCTATTCTCTTCTTCCCCAGCTTATTCATTTTTGGTTTATTCATCAAATGCCGCTTTTTTGGTAAATATGTGTTTATATCTTCCTGCCTCCATTCTTAGATAAAAGGTGTCATATAATAAATAGTGTTCTGTCTTCTGAGTTTCCACTCGTCACCATATTCTGGAGATGATACCCTCACACCAGAGCAGCGTATAGAATTTTCCTCCTGTCCTTCTTCCCTCCCTTCCTCCTTCTGCTCTTACTCTCTCCCATCCTCCCTCGACTTTCTTTTTCTTTTCTTCTTTCCTTTTCAAAACTGAGGTATAACAATATAGATAGAGCAAAGTGTACAAATCCTCAATGTTCAATTCAGTGAGTTTTTCATATGTGTACACCTGTGTGATCATTACCAGATCAAGGTATAGAAATCTATCCCTACCCAAAAAAGCTCCCTTTTGTCACCTCCCAGTCAGTATTTCTCAAAGGAAACCATGTTTTGATGTTTATTTTCATGGATTTGTTTAGCCTAATCTAGGCATCTGTTTAAATGGAATCAAACAGTATGCAGTCTTTTATGTCCAGTTCCTGGCACTGTGGCTGTGAAACTTACTCATTCTCTTCTAGTGCTGTGTTATGTTCAGTTATGTGAATATACCACAACTTATTTATCCAGTCCACTGTTGATAGGCATTTGGTTATTTCTAGTTTTCTGAGAATACTTTAGCTTCATAGACATGTCTATAAGAAAAGACAATGCCTTCTTCACTGAACTGCATAAACATCTTGGTGAAATACATTTCCATGAGCTTATTTCTGGAATCTTTACTCTGTGAGGTCGGTCTGTGTCCACCCTTCTTCCAGTGCTTTACTTCTTGAGTACTGAAGAAGCTCCGGCTTGTCTTAAAATCAGCTAATGGGAGTCCTTCACCTTTGCTCTTTTATTTACTTTTGAATTTTTTCATGTTTATTTACTTTTGAGAGAGAGAGGGAGAGAGAGAGAAAGAGGGAAAGAAGTGTGAGCAGGGGAGGGGCAGAGAGAGGGAGAGAGAATCTGATGCAGGCTCCAGGCTCTGAGCTGTCAGCACAGAGACTGATGCGGGGCTCGAACTCACCAACTGAGGGATCGTGATCTGAGCTGAAGTTGGATGCTTAACTGACTGAGCCACCCAGGAGCCCCTTGCCTTTGCTCCTTTTAAAAAAAAAGTTGTTTCAACTGCTTTAATTCTTTTTTCCTTTCATATAAATGTTAGAAATAGCATGTTGTTAGAAATAGACTAGGATTTAGGATTGTGTAAATCTACAGATCAATTTGAGGGAAAACTGGCAACAATATTAAGTCTTCTGATCCATGAAGAGTATGTATCTTTCAATTTATTTAGGTTTTCTACCTAATTTTTACTTCTTTGATCAGTGCACATATTTTGTTTTGTTGTACCTGAGGTGTTATTATAAACAGTATAGTTTTTAGAAATTCAACTTCCAGGGGTACCTGGGTGGCTCAGTCGGTTAAGTGTCTGACTTGATTTTGGCTCGAGTCGTGATCTCCCAGTTTGTGAGTTTGAGCCTCCTTTCTAGCTCTGTGCTGACTAGGTGGAGCCTGCTTAGGATTCTTTCTCTCTCCCTATCTCTCTGCTCCTTCCCTGCTGGCCCTCTATTTCTCACTCAAAATAAATAAACTTAAAAATTATTTACAATTCAATTTCCAACTTTTTATTGTGAGGAATGTGTTCACGTACAATTGACTTTTGAATATTGACCTTGTATCTTAAAATCTTGCTAAACTCACTTATTAGTTTTAGGCTTTTTTTTTTTTTTCCAGATTCAATGGGATTTTCTACAAGGACAATCACATTGTCTGAGAATAGATCACAATCCGTATGGCTTTATTTGTTTCTTGCCTTATCGAATTAGCTAAGAATTACCTCTTTTTTATTCACATTTTGCATGTGAAGTTTGGGTGTTGATCCTTGATTTGAGGGGTCTTTAATAGGCAGATCAGGGGGCTTCCTTTCCTAAGGCTCCCTTCTGTTTGTGATTTTAATCTTAAACTTTTAGCTCCTGTGATTGCCCTGATTACAAACTCTTTCTCCATAATCCATTAAGACCAATATGTTTCCAGGCACCTGAGTGGCTTAGTTGAGCCTCCAGCTTCGGCGCAGGTCATGATCTCACACCTCGTAGGTTTGAGCTCCGCGTCAGGCTCTGTGAGACCAGCTAGCTCAGAGCCTGGAGCCTGTCTTCAGATTCTGTGTCTCCCCTTCTCTCTGACCCTCCCCCTTCTCATGCTGTCTCTCTCTGTCTCTCTCAAAAATAAATAAAAACTTAAAAAAAAAAGGCCAGTATATTTCTTGTAGGGGGTCTAATCCTCTGCTTACAGGGAACTTGGAACGCCTTCTCAGAGAAAGAGCCGGATGAATCCGATAAAGCTCACTCACTACCTGTACCTTCTCACATGCATCAAAGCACTGCCTGTACTTATTCCCTCTCAATCCCTGCAGTTACTTTAAAATATTTTGTCCGAGTTTTGTGATTTTTTTTTCAGTGGGATGATTAGTTTGATACCTGCTACTCCATTATGACTGATACTAGAAGCTTTTAAGTGTACTGTTAAGTGAAAGAATAAAGGAAAACAGAAAAGCTGATATTAAAGATTTGTTTGTACAAATGAATTGCAGCTTTTACCCTTTCTATATGATTTGGGCTCATGTATAATTATTTAAAAGCGCTTGGGAACTCAGCCAGGTGGAGGCATGGCTGCTTTGGTGTCTGCAGCAGTGTTGATATTGTTTGTTGCCATCACCCAGTCGTTACTGCTTCCAAAGTGGAACCCCATAGTAGGAATAGGCACACGAGATACACCAAATGCTCCGACCTTCTCTTGCCATTTCCACTGTGCCAGCAAGGGCTTTCCTGCTCCCTAACCAACTGCCTCTAAGTATGGATCCAGGCGTATTTAACACTTTCTGATTTGTTTCACACCTTCCTTTGATAGACTCAGCACTCACCCTCTCGATTTGATTTCAGACTAGCTTATACCTTTCCTTACTAAATTATAGTGTTCCTCCCATGCTCTGGGCCCCGTGTAGAGTATAAATTTCTTTAGAAAAGGACTTGACATCTATCTATTTTGTGCCAACCTCAGATATTGACGGAATCTGTTGGTTCACAGCTGTCCCATAAATATGCTTACCGGCTAAATTACAGTTTTATATAACATTATCTTTTAGTTGCTATAAGTAGAGTTTCTCAAGGTTATTTTCTCAGATGTTATTAGTGTTCAATCTAAAATTAACTCCTTCAGTAAACAATGTGAAGCATAAGAGTTGCTCCCAGGAAAGCACAAATATCATTGATATCCATCGCCCATGTAGTGCTATAGAAAAGACATTACTAACATTTTTCCATGCCCCTTAACTTCAGGGGTTTATAACTGCAAAAGTAAAATAGGATGTATGTTAAATTTCAAGAACTCACAATACTAGGCTCTCTCAGAAACAGAGTTAGTGAGGGGTGGTTCAGTCAGTGAAGTGTCCAGCTTCAGCTCAGGTCATGATCTCAGGGCTTGGTAGGTTTGAGCCTTGTGTTGGGCTCTGTGCTGACAGCTCAGAGCCTGGAGTCTGCTTCAGATTCTTTGTCTCCTTCTCTCTCTCCCCTTCACCCACAGTCTCTGTTTCTCTCAAAAATAAACATTAACATTTAAAAAAAAAACCCAACATAGTGGTACTATATGTGTGCTATAGGTTCTTGTAGAACTGCTGGGCACTTGGGTCGTGTTATGTCATGGATGAAAGGATGTGGGTGCTCATTCTGCTATCCTCAGCAGCCCTCATTTGTGATCCATTAATCTTTTTGCCATTGGCCTTCTTGTGAGCAGATTAATTGTAGTAGAAAAGTATGGACATTTTATAATGAAACTCAATTTGTTCTGAAAATGAAGACTGTAAATGAATGTTTCTCTTCTTGTATTTCCTGATAGGACTTCAAACTGAGAGGCAAAAATAAATGTTAGAAGTATCTAGAAGTTGGCTTTAGAAATTGAAAATGATCACAAGATCTTTGAGTTACATCTCTGTTAGCGCCAATGCCTGTTCCTTATTCTCACCACGCTGAGGCTTCCTTTTTTGTCAGAGATTAATGTTCTCTCCTTAGTCATACAAAAGATTAAAGAGGGCATGTAAATATGAAACATATGCTTTTCATTAATCAAAGTTTTAATTCATCTTCTTGATAGACATCAAAAGAAATAAATTGCTGTGTGAGAGTTAGAATTATATATAATATATAATGCAACTAATATGAAGTGGGTAGTTTTATATGAAATATGTAGAAGTATTTAGTGTATTTCTTTCTTCTTATGGTAGATGAGGAGTTGAGTGATGGGAGATGATACTTGTCCAATGGGAATCATCTGCTTTCTTTTTACAGAAGCCTAACCTTTCCTTCTCTGGGGAACAATACGTGTGCTTGGCTGGAAGCAGGAGCTGTGTGGAGGGAAGACGGTATGCCAGGTGAAGGAAAATGGGGCTAATTTACTGTGATAATATGGTTAGAATTGCAGTACTGGAAATGACAGTAGAGATGATATAATCATGATCCTTGGGTTACAGATGAGAAAAACTGATACTTAGAGGAGACATGGACTTGCATGAGGTTGGAGGAACAGGAATATAGCCAGGAAAGGTGTTCTTTATCCCTCCATAATGGACACAACTCACACTCAGTACTCAGGCCACTCTTCAATAGTGAGGAGCTCCCCCAGGTCCACAGAACATAATGATGGGTTAAAGGGAGGAATTCCTGCCTAGGGCGTTCCATGAGCCAGGGAATGAGAATATTCATGTTTAGTTTTTAAAGATCTTTATGACTAAGTAAAGTAGGGTCAAATGAACACTAAAGGAGCCTCATCCTCATGCAGGGTGTCTGCCAGCTCCCTTCTAGTTACCTGTTCTCACTTCTGGTGAGTCAGATCTCTTCTGCTAAACCAGGAGCACAGCTCAGGGGAGATTGCTCAGAAGGAAAAGTCAAGGGAAAAGCAACACCAATTCTAAAACTGTTGAATTTTGCTGACAAGTGTCAGGTGGTATTGACATTGTAAAGAAAGGTAAAGTAGTTTAAAAGTTGAAATGTCTCATATTTTAAAAATCTGTGGAAATTACAAAAATGACACCACATCAAACCAGAAATGGTTGAAAAATATTTAAATATTTAAATATCACCAAAGAAATCTCTTCTTACTCCACCCTTCCTTTTTTTGCTTCATGGTGCCACTGGCATCCGATTAATGAGATTAATTAGTTTATTTAAATGTAATTAATTAGTTTAATTAGTTTACCACTGGCATTCGATTAATGAAATTAATTAATGATTAGTGAGCTCTTTTGCTATGTGTACACGAACAAAAGAATTAGGATTTTTACTTTGTTTTTATAAACATGAAGCTGCATTTTACACACTTGATTTTTTTTTTTTAGGTAGGCTTCATGCTCAACATAGGGCTCGAACTCATGACTCTGAGATTGAGATTGAATCAGTTGCTTAACCAGCTGAGCCACCTAGGTGCCCCTGCACACTTGATTTTTAACCTCAGTAATATTTCTTGGGTTGCGCCACATATCAGTACCCAGTTATATACTATTCCATAGTATGGTTATTCTAGTATACATTATAACATTTCTGTGTTGAAGAAAATAAAGTCCATTGACCGATAAATGGATAGAGATGAGGTATATATGTGTGTGTGTGTGTGTGTGTGTGTGTGTGTGTGTGTGTGTGTGTATAAAATGGAATATCACTCAGCCATCAAAAAAAATGAAATCTTACCATTTGCAACAATGTGGATGCTTCTAGAATGTATTATGCTAAGCAAAAATATCAATCAGAGAAAGACAAATACCATATGATTTCACTCATATGTGGAATTTAAGAAACAAAACAGATGAACATATGGGAAGGAGGGCAAGAGGAGAGAGGGAACCAAACCACAAAAGATAGTTAACTATAGAGAAGAAGCTGAGAGTTGATGGAAGGAAGCAGATGTGAGATGGGCTTAATGGGTGATAGGTACTAAGAAGGGTACTTGTGATGAGCCCTGCGTGTTGTATGTAAGTGATGAATCACTGAGTTCTACTCCTGAAACCAATATTGCACTGTCTGTTGACCATGTAAAATGAAAGAAGAAGAAGGAGAAGGAGAAGGAGAAGGAGAAGGAGAAGGAGAAGGAAGGAGAAGGAAGGAGAAGGAAGGAGAAGGAAGGAGAAGGAAGGAGAAGGAAGGAGAAGGAAGAAGAAGAGAAAAGTTGCCTCTGGTGTTTTACTTACAAGTAATACAGGAATGAATATTCTCTACCTGTCCATGTGAACTTCTGTGATCATTTCCTTATGCCAAATCTACAGAGGTTGGACTTCTTTTGTTAAAAAATTTAGCCATTGAAAATTTTTGTAGCTATAGTCAGTTCATCTTGAGGATTTGATATAGAGGTGAGAACCAAGGTAAAAGAATAGATCTATGCAGAAATCCTGAGTGTTCTCAGTATCAAAAACCTATATAAAGAAACTAAAGTAATTAGCTTCTCTTGCTCATTTTGGTATTCACTCAGAGTGGCTCTGATCCAGAAGTTCTCAAGATAATATTCAGACTTGATGAGTTGCTAGAAAGACTTAGAGGACTCAGAAAAAGCTACTATACTCATAGTTATGGTTTGTTACAGTGAAAGGATACTGATTAAAATCAACAAAGGTAAAAGGTGAATGCATGAAGTCCAGGAGAAACCAGATGTCAGCTTGCAGGTGTCCTCTCCAGTGTAGTCACATGGGTATGCCTAATTCTCCCAGCAGTGATGTGTGACAACATGTATGAAGCGTTACCAGCCAGGGGAGCTTACCTGGGCCTTGGTATCCAGGGATTTTAGCTTTATGATGTTTCAGATTAGTTTTATAGGCATGTAGCACCCATGTGATTAAACTTAGCTACCTAGTTCCAACCCCCGAGAGGTCAAACTTGTACAAATGGCCCAGGACCTCAGGCATACAAAAACAGGCATTTACTGCAAGTCCCATCATTAGCTAGCATAAACCATCTGGTCAAACTGACACAGCCTGGCCCAAGGCCTTGGGAACATTGGACACTTTTATTTAGCAGGATATTCCAAGGGCTCAGAGATTGTCTCCTAGGAGCTGGCTAAAGGCCAATTCTCCTAGATCAGGCCTTTCTATGGAATGTGCAGGGCTTGGTCAACCAGGCCTAAGTTTACCCTTTACTGCACATTCTCCTTATTGAGGTGATTCTGTGATCATATGTCTTGATCCACTCAAAGAGAAGGAGATATAAGGGCTACTAGGAATATATTTGATCATTTATTTGAGGACTGAGTAATTTCTACTGCTTCAATAAAGTGGAGCTATAATGCAGGTGGTAGGACCAGTGTCTGACTAGGCTGACATGACTTGATTTGAGTCCAGGTCTGAGAGACTCCTCATTCCAATAAAGATGAGGGGTTTGTATACGGAAGCAAAGTAGGACCTTTCAAGGATGAAACAACAGCGGTGGAAGTTTGAAAACGATGTGCTTTTGGGGATTAGTCTTGGTCTAGAGAGAAAGAAGGGACATGAACAAATGTTCAATGTCCAACACCAATTAATGTTTATTGAAAAAACACAAACATTTGCCATATACTTGCTATTCGCAGGTACCGCGATGTTCAAGTACATTTGCTGTATACTTACTGTATGCAGGTACCCTGATGTTCCAGTAGGGACAAGACTCATAACTGTCAGAGTTTCAAGGGGCCAGATATTTAATAATGTAAAACTTTGGCAACTTTATCAGTGACCCAGTTCTGAAGTGAGTGAAGTCCAGGGATAAGAATACAATTTCTAGGTTACACTGAGATAGCAAGCAGAAAGTTCAGAAACTGTAAATCCTACTCTAAAAGGAAAAAAAAAAGAATCTAGCCATGAAGTGGTAGACCATAAAGTAGGAACTTTGATAAGGAATAAGAAGAAGACAGGGTAAGGATTCAATGACAGGGAGCTTGGGTCACAAGTCATGAAATAAATTACCGGCAAACTGAAGTTTTTTATTAATATGGAACCAGAAGTAAAGCTTGAGACCAAAGTTTTAATGTTCCCTGTATACGGAACACATTGGTCTCAGAGTCTGGGAGGGATTTTGTGATGCCATTTGTAGATTCGAGCTATTCAGGGGCCAAATGTGAAGGGCTTTATACCATTCTGATGTCTGTGGGTAGTGGTTTTGCTTTTGTTTTATGAAAGAGAAATTAGTGCTTTATTAAGTGAATAAAAATTAAGTGGTAGATAGGAATAAAAAGATCCAGTTGACTGATGGAAGAATGGAGGTGGGTGGTGTGAGTTGACGGCTGATAAAACAAACGAACAAATGAAAACCAGGAGCCCTCCTACACTGTTGGTGGGAATGTAAACTGGGGCAGCCGCTCTCAAAAACAGTGTGGAGGTTCCTCAAAAAACTATCCATAGAACTCCCTTATGCCTCAGCAATAGCACTGCTAGGGATTTACCCAAGGGATACAGAAGTGCTGATGCATAGGAGCACATGTACCCCAATGTTCATAGCAGCAATGTCAACAATAGCCAAATCATGGAAAGAACCTAAATGTCCATCACCTGATGAGTGGATCAAGAAGATGTGGTATATATACACAATGGAGTACTACATGGCAATGAGAAAGAATGAAATCTGGCCATTTGTAGGAAAGTGGATGGACCTCGAGGGTGTCATGCTAAGCGAAATAAAGTCAGGCAGAGAAGGACAGATACCATATGTTTGCACTCATAGGTCTAACAGGAGAATAGGAGAAACCTAATGGAGGACCGGGGAGGGGAAGAGGGAAACAGAGTTGGGGAGAGAGAGGGATGCAAAACTTGGGAGACTATTGAATGCTGAAAATGAACTGAGAGTTGAAGGGGAAGGGGGAGGGGGGAAAAGAGGTGGTGGTGATGGAGGAGGACTCTTGTGGGGAAGAGCACTGGGTTTGTATAGAAACCAATCTGACAATAAACTACTTAAAAAAAAAAACAAAAAAACAAAACCAAAAAAAAAAAAAACCCAACAACAACAGGAAGAAAGAGTTTCATTAAGCGTAGTGATTTTAGGCGGCTTGTTAAAGAGAGAACCTTCACTCAGTGGACTCTATTCTGGTTCATTCTCAGAAAGACCCATTCCTTCTATTGTGGGTTGAGTTGTGTTCCCAGCCTCTGTGAAAAATGAAGAAAGATGGGTTGGAGTTCTAACCCTTACTGTCACAAAATGTGACCTTATTTGGAAATAGGATCTTCACAGAGGTAATCAAGCTAAAATGAGGTCATTAGGGGGCCTTAACCCAATGTGACTGGTGTCCTTTCAAAAGGGGAAATTTGGACACAGAGTCAGATATGCACAGAAGGAAGATGAAGTGAAGACAGAGGGAGAAGACAGCTTTCTACAAGCCTTTGGATCCTTTTGACCTGGAGTGGATCTGCCCTCACATCTTTCAGAAGGAACCAACCTTTCTGACACCTTGACTTTGAACTTCTGGATTCTAGAAATGTCAGTCAATACATTTCTGCCCAGTCTTTGGTAGTTCTGACAACCCTCCCAAGCTAGTTTACCTCCCATATCTGCATCTTATCATATTTCTTGTCCTTGACCTCTAACGCCAAGGTTTAATCTTTGTCTTATCTATCAAGCCCCTTTAAAATAATTGTATTTGAGTCAGTGCAATGGGTCAAGAAGATGTCATATGAACTAAATAATTGAATAGATGACAGGTAGAATATTGCCTAGGGGTCAGTGAGGAAGAAAAATAAAGAATACATTAAGTAGAACAAAGACCATCATGAAAACAGAACCATTCAAGGCTCTTCAGTTTCAGGTAGGTTGGTGATTGGGATAATAACAAAGAGGAAGAGAGAGAAGTGATTTTAAAATCTTTGTCCTGGGGTAGTTTGTTCCTTCATTGAATAAATGACTAAAAATATCTTATATTAACACTACATTACTGATAAGTTTTGACATGTAGTGATTTTATTTTTGTTACTGTTGATCTGAAATAATATTTGTGAAGTTTTCTTTCTTATTTATGGTAGTTATTGCTTTACTTAGTTCACTTATAAAAATTTATGGTGGTTTGTTCCTTTCGTCAACATAAATCTCTTTCTTTGTGCTACCTGAGTCTGTGTGTAATTGGTATGTGTCCCTTGGTTACTTTTTGTTTCTATATACCTGATAAATATATTATCATCCTCTTGGTTTTGACGTGAAGTGCTCCCAGTTGGATTCCTAGTGTCTGGTAGGCATTCATGTGGCATGGCACTGCTTGGCTGATGCAAGATGTCATTGTTTTTTCTACTGCCTCTGAGTCTATGAATCATTGTGGCACATGAAAAATTATAATCACCAGCATTGGCTTCATCCAGTGTTCTTCCTCCCTTCAAGGTTTTACACTGAGGACAGTACCTCTCCAGATGAAATACACTGTCTCAGCCTCCCTCCTCCACCTTCTTAGTTTGTTGTTTCCTTGAAGTTACAGCCTCCTGATATGTGTAGGTAGAACTGTAGCAGTGTTGGAGCAGTCTGGAAAGTGGTGGCTCAGAATAGATTACTGACATAGGAGAGGGATTGTTGCAAGTTTTCCAGGAGTGTGGACTCTGAATTTCTGACCTGAGGGTAACAAAGGTACAATGGACATGATTTTTGTGCCCCCTTTATGTATTCTTTCTTCTCCAGGTACCCAGTTCAATTTTTCTTTCCGAGAAATATTCCTTCTCTATTGCCCAGAGCTGATATGGGGGTGAGGATAGGGAAGCAATTGGTTTACTGGAGCAGATTTTCCCAAGGTGATGCCTTCTCAGAAACTTAGATCCATGGAGAAAGTACCCAAGGTGTAGTGGTTTGTATATCCTTACTCTCCCTGCTGGTAGAAGCTGGTAATAATGGATGCTGTTCTACTTAGTCCCTGTTATTTTGAAAAGGCTCCCACCCTAGTCCCAGGGAAGAGGTGGGTAGCTCTGGCATAGCAAATCAGAGAATTGCATGTTCCCCTGGTAACAATGATTCGTTTAAGGATTAGAGGTGACCAGGCAGAGCCAATGAGACATAATAGTCCCAGGCTAGGAAAAAGAAAAATGTTCTGTCTTTAAACTCAGGAGAATTGACCCTGGAGCTGTTAGGGGCTATGCCATGAAGCCTGAGAGGTATTCAATTTAGCCAACAGAAGAAAAGACAGATAAAACCTGAAGGGGGGGCTAAGTCTTAATCATATTATACAAACTTCTATGTTAGTCTCTGCTTGAACTTTTATGCTAATTTGAGTTGGATTTCTATCATTTGCCACTAGCATTGGCCACTATGGTGAGAGAGGGATGTATTGTGTCTCTATTTTCTTTTTGCTCTTGTTACTTATGCCTGTAGTAGTAAAGGGTAATCCACAGGCCAACGATTATTTCTCATTTCTGCTTTTAACAGCTGGACAGTTAGTTGAAATTCCTTGTTGGTTCTTAGAATACATTAACAGTAAGTTCTGGCTTTATGTTTCTGATCCTTATAAATATTTAGTGGGAGATTGAGAGAGAGAGAGTTAATGAAGGACTCTTAGATATACTTTAAACCAGAATGGTGACGCTGGTGGCTGAGTCTATGATACTCTCATTTGACAATCTTTCCCGATTGTCTCATGCTCATCCCTTTTTAATTAGGCTTTTTAAGTTTGGCTTCATGTAGTAGAGAATTCAGGCGAGAATAGCCTAATCTAATTTTGTTTAAAAATTTTTTCCTTATGAAATTGGGATTGGAGATAGGCAGTATAGAGATGGAAGGGTACTCTATGATGTCATCAGGAAACTGACTTCTATCTTTCTCTTCAAATATCTCAAGCATGGATTTCTATTCTTTTTTTCCTTAATTCTTTTAGTATTTATTTTTGAGAGACAAAGTGAGGCCGAATACAAGTAGGGGAGGAGGAGAGGAAGGAGACACAGAATTCAGAGCAGGCGCCAGGCTCTGAGCTATCAGCACAGAGCCTGATGCAGGGCTCGAACCCATGAGCCACGAGATCATGACTTGAGCTGAAGTCAGAAGCTTAACTGACTGAGCCACCCAGGCACCCTAAGCATGGATTTCTAGTTTTAAGATCTCAGGGCCTTGACACAGAATTCCAGATGGGGAAGAAAAAGACCAAGGAACAAGCATATGCAGTTAAATGAATCCTTTAGGAATGCTTTCTTGAAAGCCCTACCAAGTAACTTCCATCCACTTCTCATTGGCTCAAACTGCCACATGGCCACCTCTAGCTGCAAAGGAAACTGGAAAGTATAATTTTTTAAGTAGGGACATAGGTGCTCCAAATAATAATGATGTTCTTTTAGTAAGAAGAAAGGGAAGGATGGGTATTAGGTAGATAGCTTTATATGTTGCCTTTATAAGAATAGATATTGACTGGATAGCTACTGAACGTCTCATCTATGGAGCCCTTAATGCAACAATCCTTTTCGTATATGCTCACTGCTTTGTATCTATTCCTGTATTTTTTGGTTATTATAAACATTTTCTTTTGGTTGTTTTTGTTAGCCTTGTGTCTCTTTTCTACAGTGCTCTGTTCTTGGACGTCTCTGAAGCCATTGGTACTCATATGTTGAAGGACACTGGTAATTGCATATTACTCTTGTTCAGAATAATGTTTTGCATATTTAAGCCATGGCTGGACCAGGCATGTGCTGAGCTAGTGCTACTGTCCCCATAAGTTGGTTGTTAAATTTTCAGGAATTTACTAAGCCACCTACTAAATAGAGCCATAATTAAAAAGTAAATTATGAAAATTTACACCGAAATAAATTTTATTAAAAACAAAGAAAAAAGTACCCAAACTCATCACTTCTTAATTATTTCACTCTGTAATTATTATCTATTCTCTGAAGTTATTTGTGTTTATTTTACCTGTATGGTAAATTAGGTAAGAGTCTGCTACTGTGCATCTCTTCCCAATTTTGTAGTAGATGACATCATGTTGATAGCTAAAGGGGCCATGATGCGAGGATTTATACCATGGAAGTCAGCAAACACTATAGCTTAGGGCTTGAGTTACTGTGTTGTTGATTGTCTATCTAGACCCAAGAAACTGATAGAGAAAATAACGCAGACTAAACTCAAGTGTGCAGTTTCTGGTTATTTCATTATGAATAGCACAGAAAATTGAGAAAATATTCTTCCAGTATTAGGAAATTATTACCTGATTCAGTAAAGAAGTTGTTCATGCAAATGACAAACTAGTGAAGTTTCAAACATCTTTATTGTTTCACATTTGTCTAGTCACTAAAAGTAACCAAAACATCAAGTCAGAACTACACCTAAGAGCCAGTTGCTAAACTGTTCTTGATCTCTAGACTAGAGTTGGTTTATGTTGGAAAGAAACATTCAAGAACTTGGTTTTCTTTCTCATGGTGCAAGAGTCAACACAGTATCAGAACGACCTGCATTCTAGCTTCTGCCTGCCTCTGATGCTCACTTCTATAATATCCCTTGCTTGGTGAGTGGTTTTCTTAAATCAAGTTATCCTTATTTACTACTTTATATAATATATGGGTGGTAGATTGTATATGATCTCCCATGAAGTGTGCTGCAGGCTTTTTGGAAAATCATGAGTGCCCACACACTCTGTATCTCCCAAGCCTCTTTCCTGTGAAGCATGCAAATTTGCTTCACATCCACCATATCAAGCTGTATCCTTATTGCAGTGTACCTGAGTGCTCCAACTTCTCCAAGATTTATTGCTATAAGGAAAATATTCAAAATAAGCTGAAATTTGTAGTTAACTATTTTGAAGATAAGAGAGGCAGCAGGAATCTTTAGAATGCTGCGTAGGAAAAAACTGGACATGGTCCATCAGCTCAGTAAAATAATCTTACTGAATCACGTTTTCTTGCCAGCCATGACATTGTTGGCTACTAAGCTGGTGATATTTTTCAAGTAAGTAGAGAAAAAAATCTCATTAATTTAGATGCTACTGGTGTATAATTTGAGCAAGGCTGGTTTGGAGTTTTTCTGTATACTATTCGTGATGAATAAAGACTACCAAATGGATAGTCAAACAAGAAGAGAGAAATAAGAGCACAAAATTTTTCAAGCACTTTCACAGAACACTTGTAAATGATTTTGTTTGCCAGTGTTGCTAATTAGCTAACCATTAATGCAGATCTTGTAGGATTTCACTTGGCAGAGCTCTGTCAGTCATCAGATATGTTCAACTTCCTCAAAAGCAATGTAATTACGTAACCTCAAAAACCACCCGTGATTAGAATTTTTCACTAATTCAGATTGACATTTTTTTCCAAGTAGACTCAATTCGGTATTATGGTATAGATGTAGGCACAATTCTAAAATACTACACAATAATTTGCATATATGCCCATTGAAATGTATTTCTTACTGCTATCAAAATATTAGTATTTTTCTTCCTTTGAGAGTCATCATCCTCTCATATCTTTGTGTAGTTGTGTGTGCATGTGTGTGTGTGTATGTATGTATGTATGATAGAGATCCTTGGATCTCCTCCTGTGTTGGCTAGATCACTGCTCTTCTGAGTCTTATCTTCCCACTTACCACTCTTCACTCTACCACTGGACTGGTCGTCTTTGCTCAAAGTTAAATCCAGCAACAAATGGTCCACAGTTCCTTCAAGACAAATATTGTTCCTGTGTCATGGGCCATCACGGAGAGGTTGGTGGAGAACACAGTGGAGGTAGTAAACACACGGCAGGGCTCACTTCTCTTCTTTGTGCTCTTCCTCACTTCCTTTCAGGCCTTCACTAAGCTAAGTTGTACAAACAATAAGAAATTAATTAAAGGAAGACTTTTAAAACTTTCTTCAAAGTGTTACCTTTCTCATGGCTCAATAGAAATGGATCCAAGAAGTTAAACCTTTGTCAAATAGGCACTTTGTGAACCATCATCATTCCCCTGTAACATTTTGTAACTTTGTTCTTGGGTTCTCAGGTTTACCTTCTCTTCCTTTGTTGTTGTTGTGTTTTTTTTAGTGTTTATTTATTTATTTTGAGACAAAGAAAAAGCATGGGTGGGGGAGGGGCACAGAGAGAGAGAGAGAGAGAGAGAGAGAGAGAGAGAGAGAGCGAGAGCGAGCAAGAATCCCAAGCAGGCTCCCTGCTGTCAATGCAGAGCCTGACATGGGGCTCAACTTCATGGGCTGTGAGGTCATGACATGAGCCAAAATCAAGAGTCTGACCCTTAACCAACTGAGCCACCCAAGCACCCTTACTTTCTCTTCTAATTCCTTAAGGTGAATCTCTGTTCATCTTTTGGAAAACCTCTCCACAGGGCCAGGTACAGCTTCGGGATCTATCTCTTTTACCCAATAGTACATTTCTCAATGTTTGAGTTATGTAGTCTAGAGAGAGGCCTTAAGGGATCTGGGAGGACAGTGTAGGATGGGCTTTGAAAGCACTCCAGTCTAGAGGGGACTTGAGTCCTCAGGTTTTTTTGCCCCTTCAAATTTCTCCTCTAACATAAGCTGCAGATATGCCCTTTATATTATTCTCTCTCCTTGTCCTCTCCATCCCCGATGCACATACACTCCAACACATACCCTCTTAGGACACATATAAATTCTCAGGTCAGAGCTGTATGGTGTAGTGTAGTACAGTATAAACTCACAAGAGGGAAGAATATTCCCAACTACATTATAATTTGTGAGGCTACTTATCTCAAAGTATAGATTTCACACTTATGCAGAGAATAATTCATTCATCTTCATACATTCTTTTCCATTCTCTCTAAAGAGTTCCCTTTCAGTCCCATTGAGGATAAAAATGAACCAAAAAGTATGTACTTCTTAAAATAAAGCAGTCAGTGACACAGAGCCCCAACTTGTAAGAGCTCATTAAACTTCCAGATGAGTTATCAACCACTTCTTTAGACTCTGTCTGGGCTATAGAAGTTAAGTTTTTCCATTTGCCCCACTCTTCCCCATCAAGAAATCTACTCCTTCTTTGTGCCCACATATTGGAAACTTTTCCCAAATTCAAAAAGAATTGGTCTCTCACTCCTTTGCTCACATGTTACTTTATACATATGTCCTCAACAGTCCTGGTCACTGGATAATTATTTCTTTATATATTGGTCTAGATTGTGCTGTCCAATATGGTAGTCACTAACCCCATGTGGCTACTTAAATTTAAATGAATTAAATGAAATACAATTAAATATTTATTTCATCAGTTGCATGAGTAATATTCCAAGTGCCATATCTGGCCAATTGCTACAATATGGGTCAGTGAAGGTATAGAACACTTGCATAATCACAGGAAGTTCTATTGGATAGCACTGGTCTATAAACTTTTATATTACTACTGATCGTTATATTCCCTGTCCTAGAGTACTATGTGTAGTAAGTAGGTGCTCATCAAATGCTCTTTAGATGAACGAAAGAATGAATGATGAAGAATTCCTTGATGTTGGTTCTGCAGTCTTAAACACAATCTTTAGCAAATCTTCAATTTTTTTCTTTACTGAAATGGAGAATTAAGAGTTTGTTTCTGACATTTTAAGCATCCAGTATAAGTGATTTTTGACTGGGAAGGTGATTTAAGGAAAAGACATAGAGACAAGAACAAAAACATTGGGTTCAAAGAAATCTGCAGTGGCTAGTACATGAGATAGTAACTATTATTGGGCATTTATTATTGATAACTCTTATTGAGTACACACTTTACATATATTACCTCAGTTAATTTTTAGGGAATATTATTATCTCCATTTTATAAATGGGAAAACAGAGGCACAGAGAGGTTAAAGAACTTGATAGAGTAACTCAGTAAAGGACAGAGCCAAGATTCGAATTAAGGCAGTCTGACTTCAAAGCCTGGGCTTTAAAGCAGTAAGGAAGACCACTTCTTCTCATAAGTAGGAAAGGCTCAGGAATTAGATTGGAGAGGAGGGGAGCCAATCATGATGGGGTTTTCAGGGCCTCCTGAGGAGTTGAACTTTATCCTGTAGCTCTGGAAAAAAAATGTTAAGAAAGAAAATTACTTTGGATGTTCCTTTTAGAAATATCATTGTAGTTGTAGGAAAGGGGATGGACTTAAGGGGAATATGTACAACCAAGGGACTTAGTACAAAAAACTAGAAAAGAAACAGTGAGGGTAGTGTGCAAGGGGAAGGGTGAAAAGGAGTTTGTTTGAAACAGATGTAGGAGTTACAAGTGACAATATTGGCAACTTTTGATACGGGGGTGAGGAAAAGAAAGGGTTCGGCATGACTGGCCAGCTTTCTGTCCTGGTTATTTTTTAAAGTTTATTTATTTATTTTGAGAAAGAGTGAGCCAGAGGGAGAGCACAAGCAGCAGAGGGGTGACAGGGAGAGAGAGAATCCTAAGCAGGCTCTGCGCTGTTGTGCAGGACTCAAACCCATGAACCATGAGATCATGACTGGAGCCGAAATCAAGAGCCAGATGCTTAACTGATGAGCCACCCAGGTGCCCCTTGGCCTGGTTCTTCATGCATGGGGAGACATTTTACTGGCATTGGGAACACTTGAGGAAGAGAAAATATGGGTGGGGAGTGAGGAGACATGAGGTGTTGGGTATAATTTTTAAATGTGTGGATTTGGAGGTGTTTGTGGGATATTTAGTTGGGGATGACCAGTGAGTGATTACAAATTCGTACTTGAAGCTTGGGAGAGAAGTGCTCATAATAGAAATTTCTGTTTATCAGAGAAAACTGGGTAGTCGAAACTGAAGAAGAAAACCATGCGAGGCAAAAAATATGGAAAGGGGAGAATGTGGTACATTAAGTTTAAAAAAATTTTTTTAAATGTTTTATTTATTTTTGATACAGAGAGAGACAGAGCATGAGAGGGGGAGGGGCAGAGAGAGGAGACAGAACTGGAAGCAGGAAGCAGGCTCCAGGCTCTAAGCTAGCTGTTAGCACAGAGCCTGTCGCGGGGCTCAAACCCACGAAACGTGAGATCTGACCTGAGCCAAAGTCGAAGGCTTAACCGACTGAGCCATCCAGGTGTCCCAGTACATTAAGTTTTAAGGAATGTGTAGAAGAGATGGAGAAGGGATGTTAGAGGAGGAAAATCAAAAGTTGTAGGACAATTGCTGCCTATCTTCACCCTCATACACTCCTTCCAATCAGGTGTTACCTGCACCAGCCCTCCAAAAAATGTGAGCCCAAACAGTTACCAAATTTCATCATCTTTGTTACTGGCATCTCCAATCTTGTCTGTTTCTTTTCCCTGGGACTTGGGCTCCTGTTGGTGTTCTGTTTTACCAGGATATTTGGTCAATATGTGACTTAAATCATATAATCTCTCTGGAACTTAATTGCACATTTGGAAAATATCAGATCAGTAATTTTCTTTTAGTTTTTCAATTATTTAAAAAAATTTTTTACATTTATTTATTTTTGATAGACAGAGACAGATTACAAGTGAGCGAGGGGCAGAGAGAGGAGACACAGAATCCAAAGCAGGCTCCAGGCAGGGCTCGAACTCACAAACTGTGAGATCATGACCTAAGCTGAAGTTGGACGCTTAACTGACTGAGCCACCTGGGCGCCCCCAGATCAGTAATTTTCAAATTCCTTTTGTTAGCCACAGAATGCTTTTCTCAAGTAAAAGTTTGTGGAGCTTCACTCTATTAAACAGAAAAAAGGTATAGCTGGTTTGGTTGAAGTCAGATCATGTGTCACCAGATCGTGTGCTCTCACATAGCACGCTCAACGTGCTGTTTTTAAATAATCTTAAGTCTTTGCTTATAAACCGAAGTCCTGATAACTCCCTTAAATAGAGGTAACGTGTTCTGGCCAACAGTATCTGTGAACTTTGATGACGATGATGGTTTTTTGTGGCAGACACTTCTGGTTGCCCATCGAATAGTTTTTTTCCTTGTGAATTTCATGCTCATTTCACCCTGGTCCTCAACTTTTCATTGTTGATAGAGCTCTGATTTCTGATTTTCTTGTTTTCTTTGCATTGCTTAAGAAAAGTAAGCTGTCTCCCAGTTCCAAGAGAGAAACGATAAATGGTCTAATTGTGATGGTCTTCTCCCTTTTTCCAGCAATTCGTTAGGAATGGGTAGGCCATGTATCTCAGTCTTGGCCTATAGAACTGAGGGCAATTGTGCTGAGCAGTTTCTTGGAAAGGATTTCTCATTGATAAAAAGTGCTGAGTGAAGAAAACACTCCTGTTGTTAGCTGGATGCTGTCATCTACCTGTGATGTCTGAAATGCTCTAGCCATCTTGTGACCATAAGGGGATGGTCTGCTCATGCAGACTAAGCAAGTAGAGCAGAGAGGAGGAAAGAACTTGGAGGCTTAAAACGTTCTTTTTTAATTTTTGTATAAATTTTTTATAAGGTTTATTTATTTTTGAGAGAGAGAGAGAGAGAGCACAAGTAGGGGAGGAACTCACAGAGAGAGCACAAGGGAGAGAGGGAGACACAGAATTCTAAGCAGGCTCCAGGCTCTGAGCTGTCAGTGCAGAGCCCAACTTGGGGTCGAACCCATGAACCTGTGAGATCATGACCGGAGCTGAAGTCAGATGCTTAACTGACGGAGCCACCCAGGTGGCCCTGGAGGCTTACAATATTTTAAGTGGCATTGTGGCTCAGTTGGTTGAGCATTGGACTCTTGATTTTGGTCCAGGCCATGATCTCATGGTTTGTGAGATTGAATCCTGCATGGGGCTCCCTGCTGACCCCGTGGAACCTGCTTAGGGTTCGCTCTCACTCTCTGACCAACAACCCCCTCTCATACTCTCCTCATCTGTCTCTCGCAAAATAAAAATAAATAAACATTTGAGAAAATATTCTGAAGCTGAAATAATTGACCCAAACCTGCCCTGTCCATGGTCTTCTAATTGTACGATATAATAAAAATTTTTACTGTTTATCTCCATTAGTTGAATCTTCCATTACTTGCACTTAAAAGGATTATGATGGGTTCACCTGCTCTTCTGGCATAAAGGTGATCATCTTTGAAACCTATTCATTCTTTTACACATTCAATAAGTATTAATTGAACACATACATGCCAAGCATTGCTAAGGTACTGAAGAAACCGTAGAGAAGAGCGAAGGTATGGAGCTGACATCATGGAAAGTTGTAAAAACAAAGAGAAACAGCGTGGCAGGAGCAAGTGACCAAATTATGCATGGTGTTATATGCCAGGTTGAGAATTTATCATTTTATTCTAAGAGAGGTAGAAAGCATTAAAGAATTTAAAATGAAAGAAACATAATCAGATTTGCATTTTTAAAAAGACATTCTGGCTTCTGTTTAGAAAATGCACTGAAGAAAATCGGGAGTAGAAGCAGGAAGGACAGTTATTTACAGAGGTCCGTGGGAGATAAAGTTCACTTGAACTAGGGTTATAGCCTTAGAAATGGAGATACATATGTGATTTCAGGTAATGTTATTGGTGGAATCATGAGGATGTGCTGAACAATTGGATCTAGGTAGTAAGTAAGATCATTGTCAAGGTTGTCGCTCAAGTTTCTGGCATTGCCTGGATAATGGCACACATATTTGAGATAGGGAATGTTGGAGAAGGAGGAAATTAAGGTAGCATAAGAGATATGAATTCAGCTTTTTAAAAAAAATGTGTATTTTGAGAGACAGAGTGAGAGCAGAAGAGGGACAGAGAGAGAGAGAGAGAGAGAGAGAGAGGAGAGAGGGAATCCCAAGCACAGTGCAGAGCCTGATGTGGGCAGGGCTCCAACTCAGAAACGAAGAGAGATCATGAGCTGAGCCAAAATCAAGAGCAGGACGCTTAACGGATTGAGCCATCCAGGCACACCAGGTGTTCAGTTTTGGACAAGTGAAGTATGAGATAGCTGTGAGACATTCAAGTGGAAATTTTAAGAAGGAAGGTAGAGACTCAAACCTGCATCCTCAAAAAGGTATATCTCAGGAGAGAAAGAATTTAAATCATTCGATATTCTATTAATCGTGATAGATTTGTGTAATCAAACTCTCAGTGCCTGACAGCCCAGCACGTGAAACTGCAAAATGTCTGCTCATGGGTCTTTAACCAGCAGATATTTAACCATAAATAGGAGCAAAGTTAACAGGGAATTGAGTCCGTGCTCTCAGCATTATCATGTTAGACTTCTAATAATGGGAACTAACCTGCATTTGTATGCCATAGACACTCCTATTGACACAATTCACAAAATATGTGCCAAACGTTGCTCCTTTTGCCCATCTTTACCGGCACAGTCTTAATCTGGACCCCTGTGTGTTGTAGGAGCAATGCCATAGGCTTCTAAGCTCCTTGTGCAGATGCTCACAAGGCAGTTGGGTGGATGGCTTGGGGATCAGGAAAGAATCTGGGATTGAAGATATAAATTTAGAGTCCTTGGAATGAGGTAGGAATTAGTAGACAAGCAATCAGGGCAGAGACTATTCTAAGGATGAGGAGAATATGCAAGAGTGCAGAAGTATAAGATAGTATTGGTTTAGGGAACTAAAAGTTATAAAAGGAAACAAATGTTAATCAAGTATAATGGGTCACTGAGATAAACACTTATATTGCAACGAGACTTAGTAGTCTGCTTAAGGTTACACAATTTGTTCTTTTAAAATAATATGGTACATAGTTATTTAATCAATATGACTTAAAATACGTGAGGCTTTGTCACATAGCTCAGGTGGAAAGGAGAGATTCATGCTTAGAAGTAAGGCTGATACAGGGCAAGTGTATGGTCAGTCTTGTGTGCTACACAAGGCATTGAGATTTTGTGCTGTATCTCAGTTTGCTCCGACTCATGGCATAGGAGGCTTGGATGATGATGACAAAAACACACTAGTTGGAATTCAACAAGTAGTTATAAAGAACCTGTTGTATAAGTTCTGGGTGACATAGAATGAGGCCAGACTTGACTCCAAGCTTTGAGACGATCATCTGTGAGGAAAATGAGATATGCAAGCTAATAATGACATTGCAAAGTAGAATGTGATACCAGAGGGATTTAAAGTCAGGGAATGCTGGGTGGGGGAGATGAGGGCATTCTGAAGAAGGTGGGGGAACAGTGAAAGGTGTAGACAAAGCTTTTGCAAATTTGCAACTGAATTTGTTCTTTGTACAAAGGAAGAGTAAAGGGCTGGTGGCATGCTGCGCGTAGTGAGATCAGGAAGGGATGAAGACCAAATCTGTGGATGAGTGAGTCACTTCAAGAAATCCAACAAATAAAGATCTGGATTTAAAATAGATAAATTCGAGTAAGGTTAACTACGTTACCAAATAATATTTGGCCTTATAAAGAGTTCACCATAGAAGAAATAAGCACCATTGTCCCCCCAAACAAGGAGACTTTTATTTAAAACATTTTCTTTCAAGGGGTGCCTGAGGGCACCTGGGTGGCTCAGCTGGTTAAGTGTCTGGCTTTGGCTCAGGTCAAGATGTCACGGTTTGTGAGTCTGAGCGCCGCTGGGGCTCTGGGCTGTCAGCACAGAGCCTGGAGCCTGCTTTGAAGTCTGTGTCTCCCTCTCTCTGCCCCTCCCCACCCCTTCCAGCGTGCACTGTCTCTCTCAAAAATAAACACTAACCTTTTTTAAAACATTTTGTTTCTACAACTCTCCGGCTCTCCCACAAAGCAAGGTTCTCCTGCTAACTCCACACACAGCGTACAGCCACCAGAGGTTTTCTTCCCCTTTGGTGCACAGGATGATGCCCCTGTAGCTCACCTCCTGAGCCTGAAATTGTATCAACCCAAAGGCAAGTAGGGCACACATAGAGCAGAAGAAAATTGTAGGTAAGGAAAAGGGAGTAGTAGCCTGAGCAGGTAGTTGGGTGGCTGCTTTGAGGGAAGCTGACCACTTTGCTTTGTAGGATAAGGTCATTGTGATAATGTTGGTCAAAATCTGCCCTGGGGAAGGACACTGCTTTTATCTGCACTACTGTTGGTTGGCAAACCATTAGACTGATTTTCGTGTTTGTTTGGTTGCTAATTCTCCATTAAATCTGGATAATACCGTAAGCATAAAGCACCAAGTTTAAAATTAGAAACAATTTTTGAATTTGGTCTGAAATTATGGGAATATCGTGCAAAGGAGAAGAAAAAGCAAAACTGAGTTTGTCCAAGTTAGTGGTTTTTGCTAGAAAGTATTTGGGAGGCTCATCAGGTAAAACAAAAAAGTTATATTTTGATAGTCTGAGGTTCAGAACAAACGGGGAGAAAAAGAAAGTCTGAAGATACTAATACTCATTTAATAGCTAGTTCAGTGTCTATTTAAAAAATGTGCAAAATTAAGAGTTGCCTGGTGAAATCGTGTGGTTTTGGGGAATATAGGTTTCTGTCTCTCCCCAGACCGTTGTACACCGTGAGCTTCCTTGATTGGAGGCACATTGTACGGTGTGTGGGTCTGTGTTTAAAGCTTTTGCTAAATTGGATTTTTTTGTACCAATCTTACAGGAGGATTTGTGGAATCCTTTCCAGATATGATATTACATTATTGTAAAAGCTTTATTCCTCTTATCTTTGTGGGCAGAGGGTCAGAATGGACTGCATATGAGGATTAAAATCAGCCTGCTCTGGAGCAGAATACACCAGGATAGATTACACAAAACATTTTAGCAAATGCTGGAGGTCCTGGCTTGCCTTTATCTTTTACCTCTGAGACTTCAGAAAATGGTTTAAGAACATCATTCGGGGGAAAGCTGAAGTCAGAAGTATAAAATTCCAGCAGCAATGAAGGCTGAACTTACATAAAACATTGATTTTAGTTTCAGGAACCACTTAAATGCTTACAAACAGTAGTAGAAATATTCTTAGCTCTTTCTGCACTGAGGGGATAGGGCACCCCAAGGCTCTGCCGTATGCTCTTCTCCCCCGCTCCTCGAAGGAGCTTATTTCCCTTCTCTAATTTCCTTTGGAACCTGCAAGTGAGGGTCCTGGCAGGGTCCACTGACACTTCTGAACTTACCTCACATCCTGGGTGGTCCTCTGGCCCACCACGCTCTAATTGGAAGTTCTAGAACTGTCTCTCATCCCATGTGGCTGAAATACAGATCAATCCCTTTGTTACAAACTTGTTAATGGTAAAGCTTTTGTGGGAAAGTTTTAACATATTAACTCAAGAGTATATTAATTGCATGGTCTAGGGTTAATATAATACTTTTTCCTCTAAGATGTTACCCTGGAGAATTAACAAGAGCACCTCTTGCCACTTCCATTCGAAGACACAGGTGTTTTCTGTGCCATTAAAGTATAAATAAGTTATAAATAATGAAGGTGCTAGTAAGAGACTTTAAATAAATGAACCTTAAGTACAATGAACTGCATCTTTTTTAAGTTTTTTAATGTCTGTTTTGAGAGAGAGACAGAGCATGAGTGGGGGAGTGGCAGAGAGAGAGGCAGATAGACAGATAGACAGATACAGAATCTGAAGCAGGCTCCAGTTTCTGAGCTGTCAGCACAGAGCCATATGCGGGGCTCGAACGCACCCACCATGAGATCATGACCTGAGCTGAAGTTGGATGCTTAACCAACTGAGCCACCCAAGAGCCCCTAACTGCATCTTTAAAAAAATGTTTCTTTATTTGAGAGCAAGCGAGCACGTGTGTGAGAGTAAGTGTGAGCAGGGGAGGGGTGGAGGGATAGGGAGAGAGAGTCTTAAGCAGGCTCCACTCTCAGTATGGAGCCAAGGCTCAGTCTCACAGACTGAGATCATGATGGTGAGATCACACCTGAGCCAGTATCAGGAGTCCAACGCTTAACCCACTGAGGCACCCAGGTGCCTTGAACAGCATATGCCTTTTACTATGGTTAGAATAATTTACATGGGTGAGAGAAATAAACCTCTATGTGGGAGCTGTGGGGGAAAGGAAAAGAAGAGAGAAGAAAATGGACCTCTGTCCTGTTATTCTGGACACATAAATCAGGGAAGCCAGAGAAACTGGCCCATTACTGAGCCAAGAACATTAATGAATCTTAGAACATCAGTGATACGCCCAAGCCAAGCCACAGGGAAGAGAGCTCATGTGTGTTGTTGTTTATTTTTTTTTTTTTCTAATTACAGAGGGGATTGAGTTTCCAGAGGATTCCAGAAAGAGGGGAGCTTGGGAAGCAGAGATGCATGAAGTCTTAAGGGGATATCTAATGTTTTAAGTTTTTTTTTCTTTTTGTAATGCAGTACATGCTATTATTCAACCTTAACACCTCGTGTTTTGGGTAAAAATCAAAGAGGCAAAGGGGTGGTGTTCTTTCTCTGACACAGAACTGGAAAGACAGATTAAGTGTGACTAGAAAGGGACAAAAATAGCTTCTTTCCTGTTTCCCCTCTCTCAGTCCTGCCTCTGTCAGAGGGAAGCCCCTGGGAGCATGGGTAAAGTGGCCCACTTCTCCCTGTGACGGGGATGGTGGTCAGAAAGCATCTTCCTAATCTCAAAGGGCATCTGCCTTACACCCATCTGAGGATGCCTGCTTGTTAGGCATTTTCAAAGGGAATTCTAGAAATGGTAGGGAAAAACATTCTTAGAGAATAATCTTTGAAGCCACCCTGACCTGGATTTGACTCTTGGATCCGACCATATATAAAATCTGATGAATACGGACAAACTTTAAGACTTTTAAAAACCGTTTGACTCCTCACCTGTGAATTAGTTTGTACTAAATTATTTAATACTTGCCAAGCAAGTGACACTGAGCCTGGACATGACAGATATGCAATGCATGGTACCTTATATTAAGGTCAGTGGATTGAGTTTCTATAATGAAACCTCAGGATGCACTAAAGCTGAGGCCAGAGGACTCACGAAGGAGGCTCACTTATTTCTCTGCTCCTCTTTCTTTTTTACCTTCATTAGCATCTATTCCTGCTTTAAACTATCATCTCTTCTGCACTGAGATGGTGTAAGAATTAAGTCAGGAGGTAGTTTTGGGTGGCTAAGGAATTACTAGTGGAGAGAAAAGAGGAAAGAAAATGCAAACATGGGTGCTTAGCAGCAGAGAAGAATTTCCTTGGTTTTCTGGTCTAGGCAACACTTCTGGGCTCACTTGGCTGATGGAGAGGGATGCTTTTTTCCCTCTCTCTACGTAACCGCATCCCAATCCCTCCTTGCCCCTCGGGCACTTCTGGAAACTCTGTCTCATGCTTGGTGATTTTCAAACAGATGATTTCCACAGTTGTCATCACCAAGCTTTAGGGCGAGGGACTGGCCCATCCTGGTTGTTGAGTTCCCATTGCAGCTGGCTGATTATAGATTGGCTCATAATTTAATACACAGATCATATAAGGAGGGAAAATGGCTTCCCGTAGTCTGTTTCTGTCCACGGTGCCTGGCCCTCTTCTGCTCTCAGCTGCCTTTGTTGTTGTTGTTTTTTTTTTTCCCTCTTAAACCTCCTGTAGGTCCTGTCCCTGTCTTCACAGGGGTTTCTCATGGATGTTGGTCTTCTGAACTCTGTTAACTTCTTCCAGCGCATCTCCAAGGCTCAGTTCAAGGGTGAGAAGGACACTTTACGTGTGTCATCCTTTCCCCTAACTCTCTTTGGAAATGTCCTTTTTTAGGTTTTTTATTTTGCTCAGGTGTTACTCAGCCTATTAGAAAGTTTAATTTTATAATAGGCCTTTTGAATCTGAATGAATCTAAGTCTTGTGGAACCTTGGTTATACTGATTAGGTAGGAAGGGAGGGTGATTTGAATTCAGATAAAGAGAAACTTCATTAGGTGATCATTCCATACATCGGAGAGATATGTTTTAACTTGCTAGATGAATAATTTAAAAAATGGTTGCAAATTGTCCCACAGTCCAGTTTGAGAAAATGGCAGCGTCAAGCTTATCACTAAACTCCGTAGGAGGGGTATTATCAAAATCACACAGTAGAGATATTATGTCCTTTTATCCTAAGACTACAATAAAACGTTTTAGGTTCAAGATAGAATAAGAGTGAATTGGCAACATACAAATCAGCTGTCTTGAGTGGTGGCAGAGGTGAAGAATGGTGGACATTTGGTTGATTTCCCTTCATTTCTTGAAGGGAGGATTTGATCATCTGAAGGCACTGTGTGAAGGAAAACCTTGCAACCGCAAATTATGTCTTTACAAGAAGTAATGAAAAACTTATTCACATTGGCGTTCTTGCTACATCAGCTTCTCTGGGCTATGGAACTTCAAAGTGTAATTACTGGCCAAGCAAAGACAATGAATTAAGAAAAAAAAAAGCTGTACAACCAAGACAAGCACACTCCCCAGTGTTTCTTTGGTTATGTGTAATCCCCATTGCCTTCATGCTAGAAACAACCCTTTGGGTTTTCAGAAGCTTTTTAATATTATAGTAAATGAAATATCCCCAGAGAAGGATTATTTTCCCTTAATAAGTAATAATAATTGTTCTGTACTGACCTTTTGTGGCTACATTTCTCCAAATAATTGATGATCCCTGTACTTTCACTCCACTTCTTTTGTTTATATTTGTGATTTTATTTTTAGCATGGGAGATTTTAAATTGAGATGATTACATTGGCCATATCTATACCATTCAAGTGAATCTGTGAGACTAGAGAAAAATCACACTAAATGTTAGCAGGGCAGTAACTGTGTTGTCTTGGTCAGGTTAATTGTATTTCCATTTCTTCATCTGTATAATGGGAATAATGACAATGCATGGAGTTTTTATTTTTATTTTATTTTTTTCATATAGTTTATTGTCAAGTTGGTTTCCATATAACACCCAGTGCTCTTCCCCACAAGTGCCCTCCTCATGCATGGGGTTTTTAGAAGGCTTAAAAGAGACTATAAATACAGAAGTAGTTTTTACAACATGAGGCAAAATACAATTATAAGTTGTTTTAATTAAATGAGATTATATATGGAAATAGTTTTTACAGCATGATGGAAAATACAGTTATAAGCTGTTTTAATTATTCGTAGTAAGATAATAATTATCATTTGAGGAACATGTTCCTATCATTTACTGAATACTCTCATTTTTAGAGCATTTCTTCCTGGGCTCAATGGAATCTTTCTATCAAAATACATCATGGCAGGGGCACCTGGGTGGCTCCGTTGGCTAAGCCTCCAACTTCAGCTCAGGTCAGATCTCACGTTCGTGGGTTCAAGCCCCACATCAGGCTCTGTGCTGACAGCTAGCTCAGAGCCTGGAGCCTGCTTCCAGTTCTGTGTCTCCTTCTCTCTCTGCCCCTCCCCCTCTCATGCTCTGTCTCTCTCCGTATCAAAAATAAATAAAACATTAAAAAAATACATCATGGCAAAGTCCTTGTTTCTACTTTGAACTTCCATAGTTTGATTCCTTTTCATTTCTCAGAGGCATACCCCACCAGTGCAGGGTCTGATGGGAAAGGAACTTCGACGCTACCTCACATACCTGACATGCATCATTGTTATATTAGTTCTCACGTGACGTTGGGAGCAAAAATCTCGCCTTCGGGCTTTTCCCTGTGCTAACATCTAGTGCAAGGGTATCATTGCTAATAAATGCAAAATGAATTTGAAAAACTCTAAGTTACCATGAAATTCAGTGCTGCCCTCCTGGTGGAAATTTAAATCCCCATGTGACTAAACATATAATCATGTAATGAGCATGAGATGAAGCCAGTGGTCTAGCTGTAGACAGCTTTAAAACGTAGCACCCATGGCCCACGACTGGCAAGGGTCCACATTTCCTTTCCTTGGAAGGAGTAAGAATCATGAATGCTGAACAATGGCAGGATTGGGTCTTTTCATGCTGACTCAGATTTTACCCAGAAGAGGATTTTAATTCCTCAGATGAAACGAGACTTGGGAAATGGAGGCTTTTCCTGTGACTCTAAATTAGTAAGATGGACAATATGTGTCTCTATACAAGTATCGAATATCTACCTTTACTTGAATGGAACTGGTCACGAAAAGTGTAATAACTTCTTTTTTTTCCCATAATATTTTATTGTCAAATTGTTTTCCATATAACACCTAGTGTTCTTCCCCTTAAGTGCCCTACACCATCACCACCACCTCTTTTCCCCCCTCCCCCTGCCCCTTCATCTCTCAGTTCATTTTCAGCATTCAATAGTCTCTCAAGTTTTGCATCCCTCTCTCTCCCCAACTCTCTCTCCCTCCTCTGCTCCCCCTGGTCCTCCATTAGGTCTCTCCTGCTTTCCTGCTAG
Organism: Suricata suricatta; assembly: GCF_006229205.1. Taxonomy (NCBI): domain Eukaryota; kingdom Metazoa; phylum Chordata; class Mammalia; order Carnivora; family Herpestidae; genus Suricata; species Suricata suricatta. The sequence continues at coordinate 36,120,938 of NC_043708.1, forward strand.
ACCTATGAGTGCAAACATATGGTTTCTGTCCTTCTCTGCCTGGCTTACTTCACTCAGCATGACACCCTCAAGGTCCATCCACTTTCCTACAAAAGGCCATATGTCATTCCCTCTCATTGCCATGTAGTACTCCATCGTGAATATATACCACATCTTCTTGATCCATTCGTCAGGTGATGGACATTTAG
>NC_043708.1:36121225-36163195 GCF_006229205.1 Suricata suricatta
CATGTTTTTTCTGCTCATCACATTGAAGATTTCCTGCCATTCCTTCCTGGCCTGCCAGGTTTCATTAGATAGGTCTGTAACCACTCTGATAGGTTTCCCTTTGTATGTGAGGGCCCTTTTCTCCCTAGCTGCTTTCAGAATTCTCTCTTTATCTTTATATTTTGCCAGTTTCACTATGATATGTCGTGCTGAAGGCCGAATTAAGTTACATCCTAAGGGGGTTCTTTGTGCTTCTTGAATTTGAATGTTCATTTCTTTTCCCATATTTGGGAAATTCTCAGTTGTAATTTGGTCTAGTATCCCTTCAGGCCCTTTCTCTCTGTCTTCCTCTTCAGGAATTCCTATGAGCCGGATGTTGTTCCGTTTGATTGTATCACTCAGATCTCGAATTCTCCTTTCCTGCTCCTGGATTAATTTCTCTCTCTTTTTTTCATCTTCCTCTTTTGCTATAACTATATCTTCTAATTCACCAATCTTCTCTCTGCCTCGTCAATCCTTGAGGTGGCTACCCCCAGTTTGTTATTCACCTCACCTGTAGCCTTTTTTAACTAATCAGTTGATTCTTTGATGCTTTTCTCAACCCCGGCGATTAATCTTATGACAAGCTTTTTAAATTCTTGATCTGATATGTTGTCTAGATCTGCCTTGAGCAGTTCTGTGGCTGTGACTCCCTCCTGGAAGTTCTTCAGGGGAGAGTTTCTTGGTTTTGTCATTTTTGCTAGTTTTCTGTCTCTTGTCGCCTTTAGAAAGCTCGTTGTGCTCTGCACACCTATTAATATTTCTCTGTTAAAGGAGGCTTATTGACTGTCCAGGGCCTGCCTTTTCAGGAAATATTCTCTTAATGATGTCTCTCAGTTTCTCTTGTTGTGCCTGTGAGTATTTTATTTCCCTACTCTGCAATATTTGGGACTTGCCTTCTTGCACACTTTGGCTTGTTTCTTGGTGTAGTCCTAAGAAGGAAAACAGACTGACAAACACAGAGGGAACAGAAGCACACATACACACAGACAAATCAAAGAAACACATTACAGAAAAGTAATGTGGGGACAGAAAAGAAAGATAATGGGAGGGAAAGAGATGAAAAGAAGAGAAGAAGAGAAAATAAGAAGAAAAGAGAAAGAAGAAAAGAAAAAAATGTATAAAAGGGGGTCGGAGACAACAAAGGACAGTAGACCGTTTAAAAGTGTATGACCAGTTTAGGGGAGAGGTAAGGATGAGGTACAGGAGAATATATCTGGGGTGCAAGAAGGTGAAAAAGTAAGGGAGAAAGGAGAAAGGAAAATAAGGAGTAAAATTTAAAAGAATTGGGTAAAGAAAAAGGAAAAAGAGGTAATAATGACAAAGAAATAAGTACGAAACAAGTGAAGAAAAAAAATTTTTTTATATTAAAAAAAAAAAACAGCAGCAGCTCCCCTGGTAGATGGGCGTGGTTTGATGTGTTAGGTCTTGGAGTCTCTTCTCAGAGGCTCCGCCCCTGCCTGTGGGGAAATGAGCAGCAGGAGGTGAAGTGAGCATCTTCACAGACTCAATTGCGGAGTCCCCACCCCCAGCCAGGATCCCAATTGCAATGGGGGAAAGGAAAAAAAAAAAAACCAGAATCTCTCTTGGTTTCCGATAGCTGTTGCTCAAGGCGCTGTGGGCTGCTGGAAATGAGCTGGGAGCTCCTGCAGTCTAAGCGCGTGCCCAGACCTCCACCGGCCACCGACTCCTTGTCGGGGGGTCGAGTAGGTGTGGGCCCTATTTTTTCCTGTGGGCACCCAGATTCGCGCAGTCTGTGCAGGGGGCGAGGTGCGCCATGGAAATGTGGTCTGTGGTCCTGTTCCCAAAACCAAGTTCAAATTGCCTGCCCCTGGCGCAGCCGCAGCCCTGACAGCTTCTCGTTGGGAAGTCCGCTCCCCTGTCTCTTCCTTTTGTCTCTCGGGCTCCGCGCGCTTCCCCCACGTTGGGCTGGGGATCTCGTCTCCCCTGCCCGTCCCAGCCTGGCCTGTTTTCAGATCTCCCCCGTTCGCCCTCACTTACTCAGGTATCCTTGAGGTTCTATTCTTTCTGGAGTCCATATTTTCTCCTTCCGCTCTCACAGATGAGAGTAATATCCTTCTCAGTTCGATAAATGGGGAGGACAGAGTTTACAGAGCTCCCTTCCTCTTCGCCATCTTGGCTCCTCCAATAACTTCTTATAAAGGGGAAATTGTATATGTATATAGGTAGGCAAAAAGGCAGATCCATCAATCCATAGATCCATTGATCTATCCATTTATCCACTGATTGATCCAGTCATCCATCTGTGCATCTATATGTAATGTAAGAAAATTTAAAGTAGTACTGAGATTTAAGTCCTTTTTCTTTTGTCAACTGTAACAATTATAATAGTAAAATGAAATTAGTACTACAATATCTGGATTAGGACCTCAATACTTGCAATGACTCCAAGAAGGAATTATCCTGGTCTCAGCTTCTTTTGTGCTTATGTATCTTCATCAGAGAAAAATGGTATCCATGTCCTCACAACTCTCAAAGGGTCAAGAATCAGTTTCTCCTTTAACTTTTATTATTTTTTCCACATGTAAAACCAAAGGGTAAATTGAATGATCTCTAAGATCTTTGTAAACAGCGCAGGATAAGTGGAAAGAACTGATTTTTAAATTTGACCTATGTTTGAATCCTGGCTTCATTCCTTTCTAGTTATGTAACTCCTCTGTGATTTAGAGTTTTCCCTGTAAAATGATACTGTAATATTATTTCACCTGGTTGATGGGAATATTAAATTAGAATAACAGAAAGAATTTAGCACGTTGTAAATAAACAAGGGATTTTTATTTTGTTCTCTTTCTATGACTATAGGGACTAACTGAAATACTAAAAGTTAGCTATTATTCTTGCTCTTGATTTTAATGGTTCAGTTGAAACTGTTAAAATTGTATCATGTTACACGAGTCAATAGACAATTGCATTGCAACAAGCTATGGCTAGGAGAAAAATATCTCACACAGCTGCTGTGGAAATTACATTAGGACCTGTTAAAGTGATTTGTTGGTTCTTCTATTCAAAATATGTTTCCTAAGAGGGTCTGTAGGAAACCCAAATGGGTCTCCTACCCTCAGGTAGCTTACAGTCTAGAGTGGGGAGACCATTATCATTCAAAGAAACACACGGAAGAAAGAACTAGCTAGCCTTTTCCCTTGGGAGAATCAATCCACACTGGTGCTTAAGAGATACTGAATATGGTAGGCTTTCGGTTACTGAGAGGTGAATCGGGGGTAGGGCATGTGAAGTGAAGTGCATTTGATATAGGAACCTGAAGTTCAATCACAATCTTGTTCATCCCAGTTTATCATGAAGATAGATGCTGATAAAAGAAAGCAGCCAAGAGCTGAGGCCACTTGACAGACTTGGGGAGACTCTGCCTCCTTATGGGCTATCATGGTCTCTTTGTTTATAGTGTCTTGTTTCTCTCTATGGTTTTCTGCACAAAAATGAACGCAGGCAGGGTAGGAAGGGAATATTCTTCTATTTTTTTTTCTAAGTGTGCTGAAGAGGACACATTGCTAGCATTATCTTGAATATTGTTGAGAAGGAAGAAACTTGTAATTTAGAATAGAGTCTTTCACTTGGTTTTTTGTTTCCATGGGTAGCTACCTTACGTTAGGGGTTCTCAATTAAGTCCCTGGGGAAGCCATCTTGCTTCTAATTAGGCAGTGCTTTCTGTTTCCTTCCATATGGAATATAGTTTAAAGGAAAATGGATTTTGAGCATTCCTGAACAAAGTGAGAATTTTTGAACATGACATATAGAAAAATAGTTTTTAAATCTTACAGGTGATTCCAGCTTTTTAATCCCTGATTTTATTTGAGCCTGATTCACCTCACTGCACATAAGACAAAGTGATTTGAGAAGTTATTAATAGATTATAAGGCTCTGTGGTAGTAATAAATATAATCTCACTTCTCTGCAAATTTTATTTCAAATATTCTTTGCTAGGTTGCATGGACACTAAAATGAAAATATCTTAATTTCTTCATTTTGGTCAATTTACTCATATTTTGACTGTAGAGCATGAAAGTAAACATGCTATTTGGTATCTAATCATTTATAAGCAGGATAATTTTTTATATGATTCTTACTAACTATTTTGTAAGATATTTTCAAATACCTCCTTCATATTTTACACAGAAAATTTAAGAAGCATCAATAGTAAATCATAAAATAAATAGGAATCTTACCACTGAAATTTTAATTTTGTGGATCTTGTTATGGGCTGAATTGTGCCCATAACAATGGATATGTTGAGGGGCACCTGGGTCGGCTAAGCCTCCGACTTCGGCTCAGGTCAGATCTCACGCTCGTGGGTTCAAGCCCCACGTCAGGCTCCGTGCTGACAGCTAGCTCAGAGCCTGGAGCCTGCTTCCAGTTCTGTGTCTCCCTCTCTCTCTGCCCCTCCCCCTCTCATGCTCTGTCTCTCTCTGTATTAAAAATAAATAAAACATTTAAAAAAAAACTTAAGAAAAAAACAATGGATATGTTGAAACCCATTCAATTTGGTTATGTTGAAGTCATAACATCCAGGACTTACCACTATGGTTGTATTTAGAGATAGGGCCTTTAAAAAGGTGATGAAGTTAAAATGGAGTTTTTAAGGTGGGCTCTAACGCAGTCTGACTAGTTTCTACACAGAGTTACCAGGCATGCATGCACACAGGGCATGTGAAAATACAAGAAAATGGCTGTCTGCCGGTCCAGCAGAGGGGCCTCAGAGGAAACCGAACTCACTGACTGACACTTTGGTCTTGTACTTCCAGCCTCCAGAATTATGAGCAAATAAATTTCTGTTATGTAAGCCATTCAGTCTGTGGCATTTAATTACGGCAGCCCTAGCCGACGAATATGCTCTTCTATAAATGTATATCTAGAGCCAGGTTACTTTCTTGTGAGTTTATTGAGGTCAGGGAATACGATGGATTCATCTATGCTTCCTCCCCATCAAACTAGAAGCCGGCCCAGAGTGGGTGCACGAGAAGTGTTTATTGAATTGAACTGAATCGAATAAACACAAACTGTTTTGATCGTGGCAGTGGCAGAGCAGCTGGCCACCAGCCTGGCTCTTTCCAGCTTCCACCTGAAGTTTTCAGACCGCTGTTTGCTTCTTCCCAAGCGAGAATGGCTCATTTTGTTCTTTCTGGTTATAAAGACGGGTGTAGAAACATACGCATATAGAAATGTGTGTTCATTGTAAAAATAGCCTGGTAATGCACTGAGGTCTAAAAAAGAAAGTGAAATTCACCCAGAATTCTCCCCACCCAGAGCAACCACTATTTAAACTTTGATGAAAAAATATTTCTTGTGTCTTTTTTCCCCCCCAGGGGCAGGGATCATCCAGTATGGTTATTAATTTATCTCTCTCTACCAAATAAATGATGATTACATAGCATTTGTTTTGTAAAATACTTTTGCCATATAATTTGAAAAGCTTTCATACTGGAAAATAAATATAGATTTAGAGCAGCAATTTCAAGTGGCTGACTTATATTTTCATTTAAGGAATGTGTAATAACTTAGTTAAGCCTAGTCCCTCCCTACTATGGATAAGAGTGTTTCTAGTGTTTTCCTCATTTGAATAGTGCTGTGAGGTTTTAGTCTTTTGGTTGTGGTTCTTATCTCATTATCCCTCTTTCTACTTGCTAAAGATGGGAAAGCTACAAAATAGCATACTCTGCAACCCATGTGGGCAATTGTGGATGGTAATGCAGACATAGAAGTAATGGGGTGACTCGAGAGGAAATCTTTGCAGAATTCCCTTGGTTGGGATGTCTCCATCTGCTCTCAGGAACCCAAACCTCTCCTGTAAACTCCAGACTCCATGCATCAGATTGCCTCCCTGACATCTCCACTTTGGGTATATCAGCCTCAAAGTGTCCATAACACAACTCTTGATTCTTCTCTTGGAACATGTCTTTCACTGACAGACCTTTCCCATTTTAGGCACTAGCACCACATTGTTCGCCAAGTTGCTGATGTCAAGAACAGAGAAGTTAGTCCTAATTTCCTCCCTTAGTCTTTACTTTCCACATCCATCTGTCATTGAATTTCTGTTGATTTTATCCTCCAACTCACCTCCATCCTCCCCTCTTTCCACTGTTCATTTTTTTTTTTGGCATGCTCTCACCTCTTGCCTGGATTATGAAAACAGCCTTCTTGCTGGTCTCATGCTCCTCTCTCCTGCTTCTTCCTAACACGGAATGATATTACCACACCCCACCTATAAAGGTCTCAGTGGCTCTCCTTTATACTTTGTGAGGAAAAGTTCTAACTCCTTGCCTTGGTCTACAAACTGAATGCAATTGCATTTATTTATGTCCAACATCACTTGGCATCCCTCTCCTCCTTATCACTCCTTTCCAGCCCCACTTTCTTATGGTTTCTGTAAAGTCTCCAACCTCTCCTCCCTGGAGGCCTGATACAACAGCCATTCCTTCTGCATGGACTGCTCTTTTTTCTACCTTGTTGGGCTTAGCTTCTTTCCATCCCCTAATCTGCAGTTTAAGTGTGATCTCTCCAGAGAGACTTTTTCTGGGCATTTAATCTAAAGTGTGTCCCCCTCCCCTTGACTTTTTTGCCTGCTCCCAGTCTCTTACTTTTTCTTTTCTTAGATGTTTTTGACTTGCAAGTGGTTTATTTGTTTATTGATTTTCTTGCTTGTCATTTGTCTCCTCTACTGAAAGCCATGCTTGGGTACCAGTGCTGAAGACTTTTAACCTGTAGGTTTAACTCTACTCAGAGGTGGACACAGTCTTAGGACATAAGGACATAAATATATTCCCATTAGATGTGGTCCTGCTGCCCTAAGCCCAAGATGCAGTGAATCTGGAGTGAGTACCAGGGGCTTGCAGCCTAGCAAGCTGTAACTTTCCTCCCATCCTTTCTCCCCTAGTGCCTATTCCATATGATGGGGCTTCAGCTTCCAGTGTGGGTTTGAATTTTAGTTGCCAACTAGGACTGATGGTTCCTTGATGGTAGCCCCTCTCCCTGAAACTGGACTTCTTCCCAAATTCATCCCAAGCCATTGGTTGAGACACTGCCTCTAATCAGAGGGCTTTTCTCTACTTGTCCTTCTACCTCTCCCTGCCTGTCACCAACCTGACTAAAAATATTGCCATTGTCTAGAGCTTTCCCCATGTTTCCCTCCCAGCTATAAATGACAGCCTGCACCGGAATCAAGCTCACCACCTCCCCTTTGGATATTGGGACTTGGACTGATAACTGTTCAGTTTCATTGGAGCCAACCTACGAGGGATAAATATTTGGAGCCAAAAAGCTCAGAGCTTGAATTCTGTTCTGATGCTTGTTAACTGTGTGACATAAGGCAAGTTATTGATTTCTCTGAGTGTCAATTTCATCATCTTTAATATGGGGATAAATAATATCTATCTTGAAAAGTTTGAGAATTAACGATAACCTATGACAAGTAACTGATGTAGAACCCAATATACAGTTGGCACTCAAGCCCATCTAGCTTTTTCTTAGCTTCTTCCTCCCATCCTCCAAGCCCATGATGCAGATTGTGGCCTAGAGCTGCATGGCTATTTCAGGCTGTTCTTTATCTCCTGATCTGAGCTGAGCTGATTTCTTTAACTTCCTGAGTTTCTGTTTTCTTTTTGGCCCATATCCTTTAAACAAAGAACTCTCTTTTAACTGTCTCTGGTTTACACATCTGAGCCACTTTGATCTATTTCTTTCTAGAATAAGGGACATTTGTTCACTATTGTAAGGAAGATGCATGCCATGGTTTTCTTTTTTTTCAAAGACTCCTGTACTCCTTTCCAGAGAAGATTCTGGCCTGTTCTCCCCAAAGATGGTGTACAGAGTGGATGGCTTTTATTACATTCACATGTAAGGGATGTTCTTATAATCGACATTTCTTGCTCAATTTTAAGGCTATAACATTGCTTTATACTGCAAATGGAATATAGCATAATGGCCCTCTATGATAAGAATCTTTTTTTTTGCAATGACTTTTTAAATGCACAATCTATTTTTTCAAGGTTACAATTAGAATTACATGACCATAGGACTTTTCTGGAAGGCATAAAGCTGTTCTCTGGAGCCCAGCCCCCTCAGACACCTTGGCATGAATAATTTGAAGAATGGCTGGCATCCCATATGTTTCTTCATTCCTCCTAGACAGCGCTGACATTTGGGAATTTATTCTTAGAGTTTGCTTCTTTGAACATGTTTGGTTCAATTAGCCTACTGAAGCTGAGGTGGCATAAACTGTTTTTTAAAGAAGTGATGCCATATTCAGAACAGGATGTTGGAGACACAACAGATGGGCTTGTGATCAGGCTAGATTGCCATTTATCAAATTTAGAGTAAACTTAGTGGATCTACAGCCCCTGACCCAGTTGCTGAAGGAGCAGAAGCTCAGGAAGTGGTGATGAGAAGAAAGAATGAATCCTAAACAACGAATGGCTGGAACTCTATTGACGCCTTGGGGAGAAGAGAAAATTTACATGGGTTGGAGATTATTTAACCTTAGAATGTCAGATGTACTGCAGAGTGAGTAAACTGTCGCTAATTTTTTTCTGGAGATTAAAAGGTCAGGACTGCTTTACGTGATAGTGACTACCATTTACTGAGGATCTACCATAATGGGTATCTATTGTGTTTGTTTGTCCAGCATCTCTATTCCTTGTAAGGTACTGTGTCTGTCTTGATAGTCCGTGAGAGGACCAAACATGGTCTTGCCCAGTGCACGCCCCAGGCTGAGCCAGTTCCTATACTACATGCCCTCTGAAACCATCCTTGGTGCGGGCACAGACGTGTCGACAGGTGATATAGGTAGGGCCCATTTAGGGGCTTCCTCTGGGCTGGGGTGTAGATATTGAAAAGAAACGTTTCTTTTTGAACTGGGATTGCTAAACTCAGAATTGATGAATCTAGGCACTAGCATGTGGGCAAATGTTTAACGGCTGACTCGGGTTGGCTTTAAAAAATGCAAGTATATATATATATATATATTATATATACTTACATGCTTAAATTTATTATGCATTCTGTTGATGTAAAATGTGGGTAGCACATAATTTGCAAGTAATATTAAAATACTCAGCACTCTTTATTGTAAATTCCATGTAGCCTGTTGATTCTTACAGGAAAGTTCCATGGGTTTTTTTCTAACTCTTTGAATCTGTGGATGACCTATAATAGTCATTGATGATAACGTAGTTCCAACAAGAATATTGGTTTGTATTCTCATTTATCTTGACGATAAAGAAAAAGATATAAGCTAGAATTTACATGCTTGCCAATGATGTGAATGACTGTGTTTTCAAAGTTGGAGGAAGTCAGTGAATACATTATTCTGTTCTTTAGGTCAAAAGCTTTGTCATGTTACAGGTACTGATCTATTTGCTGCTAAGTACTCTTACATTTGCTGAGAATGCAGGCTGAGGACGTTGTCTCGCAGTCAGACCGAACTGGACTTGAATCCCACCTTGGAGCAGGAGCCTTGTAACATCCCACAGTTTATCAGAAAAATGAGGGCAAAGAAAAACAAGCATCCAGACATCTTATGGATTATTCTGAGGATTAAATGAGACAGCGTTTAATAACCAAAACACTTCACCTGTAAAACAGAGGCGATATCCTCTGCGTGTAGCCATTTTAAGAAATGGAAGTAATAAAGCGCTATAAATAAACAGGGCCTTTCACATTTCAGAACTGTTTGGTGGCAACAAAAACGCAGGTCCATCTAGCTACAGCTAAAAAGAAAATTGAGAAAAATCCTTGGGCAGAATCCCTTCTATTGGTCCCTTCCAGCACGGCTTTCCCTGAGGAATAATCTTCCTTCTGTATGCCGGCCCTCTGGTCCAGGAGGGGAACTGTCCAATCAACGGCAGCCCTGTGTTCTGTGGGGTGCCGGAACCAGCTTGTACCTGCCAGTAAGACTTTAAAATTTTTCAGGAGTCTTGTGAGTGGGTTGTTAAACATAGTCAGTAATAAAGATTAAATTATATTAATTTGCAATTAAATAAATTACATTAAAAATGAGCGCAATACACCAAATTCATCACTTCCTAAATTATGTTACTACATTTTACTGTTATCTATATTCTTGACGTTATTTATGACTGTAACATCTGTAAGGTGGAAATTCTGTATAATGGTGTGATACCATGCATCAATTTCCAATCTTATGTTTGGTGAAGTCACATGAGAAACTTGAAGTCAGCTATGGAAATCAGCTAATGCACAAATTCGAGTTTGATTTATTGTTTTGTTGATTATAGAAACTTAACAAAGTGATGAAGGAAATGCAGATGATAAATAATGCAGATTAAACTTAAAAGTGTTTATGTCTAGAGCTATCACATTATAAATAGCAACAAAACATTTGAGGAATTATTCTTTTTGTAGTCACAATCATATGAATTATGAATAATTTTCCTCATTCCTCCAAATTCTTTCATCTACATTATGGTTTTTGTGTGTGTGCAGGTGATAGGGTTTTGATGTAATCAAACCTGCTTTACCTTGTTATTTATAATTTCCTGTGCTTCAAAAATAATTTAGAAATCTATTTTGCATAATCATTACATGTTTAACTTAGTAGCATATTTGGAATTTATTGCGGTGTATGGTGTGAAGTGTGGGTAGAAATTAAAATGTTTAATACTACACTAAAATGTCCCAACAACATTGACTAATTAACAAATCAATTTGTTCTGTAGCCTGCATGTTCTCAGGACTGAATCAGAGCTAAAGAAACATATACAGAAGACTTGATCTCTGACCTTTAGAAGTTCACAATGTAGTGAGGGAGAGAGGTAGATAAAACCAATAATATAAAGTGATTTAACTTCTCTAGGTTTCACTTTCTGTTTCCTGGCTGACTTCTAGGGCATGCGAGATCATTTCACTATGTTACATGCACATGCTCACCAAGCTCTGGGGAAGTTCTCTGTGCTAATTAAGTTCCTAGTTCTCTGGCCACTCAATTCAGCCTTCTCTTCTCTGGGGTCCTGTTGCCTCCCTGGAATTCTACCTGGGAAATGGGGTGGATCTTCTCTGTCTGGATTCCCATAAACTTAGTGTTTTTTTGTCCCCATTGGAGTAGAGACAGGACTTCCTTACTCTTTGCTTTCTCTCTAGTTTGCTTCACTTCTTTTACCACAGGAGAATTTTTTCTCACCTAGGCTGGAAGTGAGAATATATAAGGTAGCTGCTTCTTGTTAGTTCTTTCCCAAATCTTTCGGGAAATCATATAGTGTAATGGTTCAACAGCAGGGTTAAGAATTTGGGCTCTGAAAACAGAATACCTGGGTGCGGAATCCTGGCTGTATCACCTACCAGATTTGAGACCTTGTGCAAGCTACTTAACTCCTTTGTGCCTCAGATTCATTTTCAGTTCAATGGGAGCAATGTAAACACCTACTGTAGTGCTTGGTACATGAATGCTCAACAAATATTTGTTAGAGTCGATGAAATCCTAATTTATTCTATTAGAATTAAAGAAGAGTAAATGAAAAAAAATACATGTAAAGTACTTAGAACAGTACCTAGTACCTGGCAAGAATATGCATAGCCTTTATCATAACATTTTCCTTATTGCATTTCTGTTTTTCCAATGCTTAACTTTTGAAATTCAAAAGCCAGCATAGATTAGCTGTTGTAAGGAGTGACAGTGTAATGACAGCAAGAGGGTATCAGTAAATATTGAGATTTGGGAAGAGAGCACTTATTAATGTTTCAAAAATATGTCCTCATATGCAAAGGTTTCTCATCTAGCTTCTCCAATCCTGGTCTTTTTTTTCCTCTCCAGAGCATCTTTTTAAAAACAACTGTGGTATAACTGACATGTAGCATTATATTAGTTTCAGACCTACAACATAATGACTCAAATTTGTGCATGTTGTGATTTGATCCCCATAGTAAGTCTAGTTACCATCCAGCACCATATGGAGTTACAAATTTTTTTTTGGTGATGAGTATCCAAAACATCTTGTGCACCAATTAAATACATATTCCTTTTCCTAGAATACCATGTTACTTATTTAATCAAAACATGTCTTTCCTAGCCTACAGAATAAGCCTGAGCTCCTTAAGCTGGTCCAATAAGTCCTTAACTGTCCTTAACTGGGATTCCTAACTCCCATTTCTCTTTATTATGTCTGCCCATATACATCTCATCAACTGGTGTCCCTGCTTTAGTCCAGTGACTGTCCATAGGAAATGTCTTTTCCTAATTCTCACTGAGATGCCAAAGTAGCTAGTAGCAGCACTGGTGAGGAGATATCTAGGATTTCAACTGTATTTGTATTCCTTTCTTTACAACAGCAAGACAGCCGCTACAGTAAAGAAAGCATGTGGTGGCACGGGAAGAAGACACAGAGGGCTCTTTTCCCATTCTTGGAAGTCAAAGAGATCTTTTGGAGGAAATAGATTAGATCATCTAATCTATGATCTGAAGGAATATGCCTGCTGATATAGGACATAGGTGAAGGAAGAAAGAGCACGGTAAGTACAAGGAATAGAAGGGGGTGTACAGAACCAAGATGTATGAGAATGTGGGGTTGCAATAGGAAGTAATGAGTCAAGAATATGTAAGCAGGGGTCAGACAGGGATGGCCAAAAAAAGGCTAGCTAAGGGATTTGGACTTTCACCTGAGGGTAAAGGAGGAACTTAGAAGGGTGATGTAAATAGATTTATGCTTTAAGAAGTACAGGGTGAATAATGGACTGGGGTAAAGTTCAGAGCTGGAGCTGGAGTGGAGTACAATAGGAAAAGACTGGAAGGAGCAGGACAAGTTCAGAAGACTGTTGCAGCGTGCAATTGCAAGATGAATTCTGGCACTGCTTGTTATTGCACCATCACCTAGTCTTTCCTGACTAATGCAGATTAGAAACTTGCTTTAGGTACAGGACATTAGGGGTACAATAACTCTCAACCCTGGCTGCACCCTGACCTCAAGGAGTGCCAGTAGTGATAATGAGCAGTGAATACTTTTAAGAGATGCCTAGGAGGCAGAATAAGCGGCATTGGAGGTGGGGGTTAAGGATAAAGAAGGATTCAAGTTAGTGACTTGGACAACTGGGCAGGGATGCTGGAGGTGGCACTCTGAGACAGGAAACGCTGGGGCAGGGGCAGGAAATTTTGGATATGTTGAATTAGGGATCCCTGTGGAATTGCCATATAGAGAGAGCTAGTCAGTACATAGGAATGCATGCCTAGAGTTGCAGGAATGATATCTGTGTCTTGGACTTCAGAAATTTTGGATTTCTGTATATTTGTATCTCTTCTCTCAGAGTTAGGGACAGTGATCCCTGTGATCAAACACATCAACATCTATGCAGCAAAATGTCAATATTCATAGCAAGTTTGATCAAGGAAGAGGACAGATAGCCTCATGATAATTTATGTCATGTTTTTCTGGCAAATACATTTGTGATAAATTTGTGGGAAAAAAAAGTTTAGGATTTCAAAGTTTTCAATTTCAGAGATGTGAGTATAACACTGTCCACCTCTATGATCTCATTTAATTCTTAAATCAACCATATTAACTAGGCCCTATTACTATTCTCTTTTTACAGATAAAGAAATTCAGGCATGGGTATGTTAATAAAATGCTGAGGTCACATAATCAGTATTCAAAACCAGTCAGTCTAAGGTAAGAGAATGTTTCAAGAACAGAGGAGTGGTAACGGGACCAAATGTTGTAGGCAGGTAGAGTAAAATTAAAAATAACATTGCCTCACTGGATTTGGCAATTTGAAAGATGACGCAGTTTGAGGGAAGTAGCAGGGTGGAGGCCAACCCATGGTGGGTAAGGGAGTGGAAAGGAGGCAAGGAAGTGGAGACACTTAAGACAGAGCACTCTTCTGAGAAACTGACCTGAAGGGATGGGAGAGACAAAACAAAAGCTACAGGGAACAGCAAGTTAAGAGAGCATTCTTAAAATTTTCTTTAATGTTTGTTTACTTTTGAGAGAGAGAGAGATAGGCAGAGTGTGAGTGAGGGAGGGGTAGAGAGCGAAGGAGACACAGAATCAGAAGCAGTTTCCAGGCTCTGAGGCTTCAGCACAGAGCCCGATGTGGAACTCAAAATCGTGAACCACAAGATCATGATCTGAGCAAGTCGGACGCTTAACTGACTGAGCCACACCTGCATCCCAAGAAAGCATTCTTAAAGCATATTAAATATTGGAGAGCAAGGAATAAGAAGGCAATTAGTAATGTGAGGTCCTTTTAGAGGCACTAGTGAGTAGGATGCAGTGACTGGTGGAGGGATGGTGCAGGAAATCACTTCCTATTTACTCAGAAGAAAGAAGGAAAGGACAAGAGAGAATCAAAGCAGGAAGTTTAAGAATTGACAGCATGATATTTTCTCTGAGTCATCTTCTGAGACTGAGAGGTGAGAGGGTGACAAGCAAGGTGTAAATACAGAGGAAAAGCTTTGAAAAAGCTACTTCAGAGAATGGAAGGGACAGTTGCTGAGGAACGTGTGGAAGGATTGGGTTGCATTGAAAAGGCAAGTGGTTCAGAGGCCTTGAATTTATTATGTATCAGTCTTGGATATTTGGAGATGCTCAGTAGCTACAAGTATGGAGAAACTCAAAGTTGAATATAGTAGGGCTGGGTCTCAGCTGGGTAGGTGTAACTACAGGTCTGATCTTTGGGAGTTGAGGATCTTGGCATGATCTCTAAACCCCAGAGATTCCTGCAGAATGCAGTGTTTCTCTAGGACAGGGGTTCTCAACCTTGATGCACAGTGAACTCACCTCAGGAACTTTGAAACTACTGGTGTCTGAGTCTCATGCTCAGAATCTCTGATTTACTTGGTCTGAGGGCTGTGCCCCAGAAGTTTGGATTTTTATAAATCCGCAGGTGATTTTAATGTGTCAGTAACAAGCAGTGCCAGAATCTGTGGGTTTTAGTTCCTGCTTGTGTGATGTCACCACAGGTCTAGGTGACTCTTTTGGGCAGATGTTTTCCTCCTGTTGCTTGGCATTCCATTGTCAGTGAGGCAGGGGAAGAGGGCCATTGAGGAGTGAGTTCTGGCTCTTACTTGCTTTTACCAGGAAGTAACACGCATCACCTCCATTCACATTTCATTGACCAGAACTAGTTTATGGCCACAACTAATTTCAAGAAGGTGGAGAAGGCAACTGAATATTGGTGAACATTTGTAATGATCACCACCTAGAGATTTTACTGTAAATGAAAGCAGAAGGAGAGAAAAACATTTATTTACTTTATAAGCCCTTATATGGTACTCGTTCTATGCCGGACATCATTTTAATGGCTTTCAAATAGGAATTTATCTCACCCTTATAACAGCCCTATTAAGTGTATCATTTTTATCCCCATTTTACAGAAGGGTAGATTGGAGCTATGCAAATTTCCCAACATCATATAGCTAGTATGAGGCAAGATTAAATTCCAGGTGGTCTGGGTCCAGAGTCTAAGCAATGTACCTCTATACAATAGCCTGCTTTCTATTCTGCTATCTATTCAGCCTTTTCTCGACTTAGATTGGGGAGGGGGTGGGAAAAGAGGAGGAGAAGGGGGTTATAAGTCATTTTGGGCGTGCAAAATAATCAGGTAGTAATGTGTGAATATTTCACCACTAGAGCTGGGCCAGGGCTCTGAGGAGAAGCAGAGAGAGACTCTTGGGAAATGGGTTTGGGAGGCGGAAATGGTGCTGACTGATAACTGCTGCTAATGAGACCAACCCTGGACCAAGGTGGAGAGCAGGATTTGGCCTCTTTCTTTCTCCTTTGCTCCCATTCCTCCATCAGAGGCACCCCTTCAGCATCCTCAAATTGCACCTTAGAACCATGCTGAGGTTATCTCAGAAACAAATCATTCCCCTGTAGAATAAGTGGGTAGATTCTTTTCACATAAGGGATCAAACATTGAGTCAGACTGGACCTATTTCTAACATATTTCTGAGAGTTTACATGTAATTACACTACTGTCAAATAAACTACATTAAAAAGCATCAAAGAAGGGGTGCTTGATAAAAGAATCCTTTAGTGAGTCAGTAGTAATTACAAGCCATCACTTCCTAATACATCAGGTTTCTAAGTCTTCACTTTGATGTTGGATGCTATTACACTAGAATGCACCTGCTGTTCAGCTAGCGTCCATTCACTTCAGAGCTGTGACTTGGGTGTCAGCAAACACCTCTGGGTATTGGAACCCCTGGTTTTCACAGATAACACCACTCTAATAACAATGTCTCAAGAAGGAAGAAAAGGACAAATGATTCTGCTTTAAAATGGAATCTTTGCAATGAAACAAACAAAAGGAGCCCGTTATGTGACATTAAAGATTTTTGATTCATATTTCTCACCTGTTAAATCCTGCAGTTTGGTTACAACATATGGACTCTGTCTGCAAAATACTTTTAAAAGGCTGTACTGGCACCTTGCTGCAATGTGCCAGCACATTCCTTAGGGCGATAGTCAGTCCATACGGTGCCACTCTACTTTCCTCAACTCTATTTTGATTAGAGGCTGTTTGCAAGTTGTTTCCAGGGGTTTCTCTTCACTCTAGTGCTGTAAAATCAGTGGTGGCAACCAGATCACTGGATGTTACCTGTTGTTACCAGCTCTTAGCCAGCACCAGATTATCTTCTATTATTTATAAGGAGCTCTTGCTATAGGGTCAGAAGACTTGATTCTAGGCTCAGTGCAGCCTCTAAAGCACTGTGTCATTTCATCTCTCTAGGTCATGGTTTCTTCCTCTGTAAAATAAAAATTTAAACTAGAAGATTAAGACAAGTGTGGAAACCAGAGGCTTGGCACTTTACTGATTTTTTTGTACAGTGACTAAAATAATCCAAAAGCTATAATGCTACACACTTAAGGACAAAGAAGAAAAGATAAATGTCATTTTAATTAAATCTGCAGATGGAAATAAACGGGGAAGTTCTACCAGTAATTGTGTGACTGTGTCTTAATGGAGTCCAAAAGAGTTTCCTCTTTGGGAAGTGTGAGCTAATACACCCACAGAGGAGTAATTAGGAACAGAGATATTTATACAAGATGGGAAATGCTGGGAAACAGAGATTTATATCAATACCCAGAGGCAAGATGTGGGCAGCTGATGATGTGCAAAAGAACATAGAACATATAGATCTGAAGTACTGAAGTATTTCCTGTTAATGATGTTGATGGATTATCATATCATTTTAGAAGTCTAGGCTTGCAATCTATGAATTATATATATTATAGATCATATAATTGTGATATATATGTGGTATATGTATGTATACATACATACATACATACAAAGATTAGCCTGCCTATTACCACCCAGTCTGAGAATGGCTCATTAGTCTAGGACCATGCTGTGTCTGTACACCAACCAAGTCTCCACAAACACAGGTTATATAAGACCCATGGGAGGTGGGGGATCCAACTGTGTGTTTAAGAACGCCTTTCCACTTCTCCGGGGCTTACACGGACCCAATCAACTGCAGGGAGGGAGCTGTACCCTCAGCCACAAATCTGAACCTGCTGGTGGCAGGCAGATTAGAGGGACCCAACAGGTGCCTGAGTTCCTTGTTATTTAACTAAATACACCCTAATGTATTTAGAAGACGTTCTAACTGTAGGGGAATTGACTTGCACCACCAGCAGTACTTGAGTAGAAAGCTAAAATAGCCCAGTGTTATTCCACAGAGCCTCTTGTGTGTTTTTTTGCAGAAGGAATCCTAGCAGAGCAAACTGCTCTTTGCCTTGCGTCAACTTTCTGGGTTTGCTCAGCCACCCAAGCTCTGGGGACCTGGGTGAAAATTTCAGAGAGGAGAAGGAAGAAATGATCCTAGGCTAAAACGTGGATTCCGGTTGTGTATTTATGTGTCTCTTGGCCGAAGGCAAAGGCCCTTCACTCAGGGGGTTCTGGAGAGAGCATGATCATAACAGGGGGCCAGTGATTAATAATCTAGGGGTTTTCAAATCAAATCAGACACCTTCCCTCTTTCCTGCCCGCCCAAAACCGAAGCTGAGCATTTGTTTCCTCGGACCACAGCCTGAGGATTCCTGCTGCTTCCGGGCAACTTAGCTTCTATCATTTCTAACAGCAGTTATCTAACATATTATGAGCCCCGCGAAAGGGGACGCCTCCATACAACTGTCCTTTTGCCTTCACAACTCAACGCTTCGCCTAGACACCAACCTCTCATCCTGCTGCAACCGCATTTTTGTCCCTAGTCCTTGACCCTGCTTAGCAATCTCCCTTTCTAGACAAGGCCCAGTGGAGCCTCTGAAAGGGAAGGCTTCTGAAACTTGAGCGAGCACATGCATCCTATTACCTGGAGGACTTGTTAAAACACGTTGTTGGCCCCAAGTGTTCCTAGTTACCTAGCTTGAGGGTAGAGCCCGATAATTTGCATTTCTAACACGTTCTGAGGAGATGCTGCCAGTCCGGGACCACTTTGAGAACCACTGCTTTAGATGAAAGAAGGGGTCACGGGGTGAGCTCCCCCTTTCCTTTCCATCTCTCCGCGCTCGATTCGCACTTACACCATTTTCCCCTTCTCAGTGGTAGCTTCCGGCATTTGGACTCTATTCTAACGGTTTCACTTTTGTCCCCGGTTCTGAGCTGACGGAAGGTTGTTAGAGAAGATTCCTGCCTGCCTCCCTCCTGCCCACCCCCCACCCCTCCCATCCCGCCCTGCGCTGCTCCGTTCTCACCACCTTCACTGTTTTTCCATCACAAATCCTGTCCGCTGCATTCCCCCTCTCTCTCATGTGAATTTGTTCACCCTTGTTTCCCACTCCCTGAATTAAGTGCAACCTTCCCCGAAACTTAGCCCGGGGCTGGCCGCTCGCCTCCTGCGCTCGGAGGCTCCCCGGCTCGCAGGCTCCTCGGAGCGCCAGGTGCAGCGGGAGGCGCAGGGGCCATTCCCGCGCCCGCTCTGCGCGCAGACCCGAGCTGGCCGCGGCTCCCGGGCGTGGGGCAGGGCGGGTGCTGACGGCTCCTTCGGAGCTTCGGGCACGGAAGCCCGGAGGGGGGCGGTACAGCGTCAGGTGGCTGCTCTGCGTCCCAGCGCGCCGCCCAGTCAGTCCCTGCTCCGCGCTCAGTCTCCGCTGGCGCCGGAGCTGATCTCCACCTTCTCCCCGACAGCTGCGTCCTCGGGAGCAGCCGGGGCTCCGGACCCCGGAGGGAGAGGCTGCGATGTGACCCCCTCCGGCTGCCCATTGCTCTCTCTGGCATCCTGCCTGCTTTTTCCTTTCCCGCTCTACGGCCCCATTGGACAGCGAACGTTTGTCTGGATCTACGGGGACAGAGGAGCTGCCGCCGGACGCACAGCCCGGCCGAAGTTGGGCTCAGCTGGGCAGCCGCGATCCCAGCTGCGCGCGAGGGGTGGGCTAGGGCGGGAGGAGAGGAAGGCTCGGTAAGGGGGTCTGGATCCGGCTTGAGACAGACTGGGAACTAGGGCTTGAGCGGACTCTTCCCGCTCCCCGACCTCGGGGCGCGGGGCAGCGGGAGAAATGCGGAGTCCGCGCCCGGGCGACCGCCGCCGCGGCAGCAGCCTCAGCAGCAGCTTCAGCAGCAACACCGGCGGGACAGCGACAGCGGGGGCGGCGCAGGCGCACTGTGCCCCGCGGAGCCTGCAGTTCCCGAGCCCCGTGTGCGGCACCGCCACAGTCTGGGCAGCGGCGGCCGGGGGAGCGCTACTACCATGAACTGCCTGGTCCTCCTTCCCAGAGCTGCTCATCCGGGTCGGGCTGGAGACACAGTCAGGGGACCCTGCCATCGCCGCCGCGCCCCCTCTTCTTTCGGCTCGATCTTCTCCTCCACCTTTACCTCCTCTTCCTCCACCTTCTCTTCCTGCATCCCCCCTCCCCCGCCGCGGATCCTGGCCGCCGCTCTCCAGACCCAGGATGCCGGGGGGCAAGAGAGGGCTGGTGGCACCGCAGAACACATTTTTGGAGAACATCGTCAGGCGCTCCAGTGGTAAGAAGAGTTGCAGTTCAGAACACCCCCACCTCCATCCTGCCCACACGCGCTCCCCATCCTCCCCATCCCATCCCTCTCTCCAAGGGGGAGGGCGATGCAGACAGCCCACCTGGTGGTTTGGGGTCCCTGAGAGGGATTAGGTGGTGAAGGAAAGTTAGTTGCATCCCCTCCCCACGACAGACTCACCTTCCTCCCACCTGTCCAGAGAGTCCAGAAGTGAAGGGGGAGCTGGTAGGGTGTAGGTTCATCTGGAGAATAAAGTTGAGTTTTCCTTTAACGAGGGATATCTTTCTTGTTCATCCTTTCCCCACATTTTTTTTTTCCTCCTCAAGGAGGCTTCAGGGACTGATCAAATTCTTAGAGTTAATCTTAGTGGAAGGATTTTCCTCAAGTTGGGAATGGCTCTGAAAGTGGCTACTTAATAAGATTTAAGTCTCTGGAATGGCTTTTGGGCCCAATGAGCACTGCTGAAAAGAACCTTGTGCTAGGGAGAGGAGTTGGAGTTGAATCTAGCAGAGTCAGTACTTGAAAAATGGGAAGCCAGTTACTGTGGTTAAGTCTGTATTCAAGGTTTCTTTATTTTAATTTTTTAAATTGTGCATTGCTCTTTATTAATCTATATGTTTCATTTGACATAAACAGGAGAAATGTAAAAGACAAGCAATAGTTACTATGCTTTTAAAAAGCTGGAGTAAGAATTAAAAAAATCTTTGCTACTGATTGTAAGGTTTTCTTGCCTTAAAGTGTCTTTAAAATGCCATCCATTTATAAATTCATTTCCTTCAAGATATTCTGAATGGAGATCATTATATAGTTCACCTTTTAAGACCTTATAAACTTTGCATGTTACTGAAATCTACATCTTTCATGTCTTTTAAATTCTTATATATTATTTCCAATTTTACAAGCAAAATATGTAAAGTGTCCTTCAAAGTTATTTTTTTTCCTTCAGAGGCCTGTTATTTTATTTTGAGATCTTTTATTGGGCGACTTATCAGAAAGAGATTGCTGCATATTGATTACAGGAGAGCTTGGACCAAAGCAATGGAAATACTCTATGCAGTTTCATAACTCATTGTTTATTCATTCATTGAAACAATATTTATTCAGGTGCCGTGTACAACAGACACTCTGTGGGGTCGTTTGGATAAAAGAACTGATTAAGACACCTCTGTTCTCAAGAAGCTCTCTGCCTAGTGGGTGAGACAGAGTCACACTAAAATAATAATAAATAAGTAAATACAATTATGCTTCCCTGAATTGGTTGACTAGGTTATACTGATTGTTAGATTAGGATCTCTTCTAAACCTAAGCTTGCAAAATAGTTCCCCCAATTTTGGGACCGTGTATATATAAGTGTCCCAAGGTATTTTTCATAAATCTCTCATGTGGTATTTGGTTTTAATTCGATGCTTGTGAGTTTATTTCTTCCACTTTGGTCAACATCTGACATTATACAAGTTTAGAGTAGACTGTTTGGCTTGAAAAAAAATAACGGATAGTCTTGGTCTAATTAAAAAAATCTATGATATTTTTGGTAATTCCAGTGTGATTTGAAATGTGCTTTTGTTTTTTTATGATAATATAAAACACGAATTCATAATGGTAGGCAATTTCTGTGTTTATACCTACCTTCATGTATCTGTGTTAAATGAAGACCCAGAATACAAGGGGATGTTACTATTAAAACAACCAGTTTGGGAACTTTAAAGTTTATTGGGATCAACTATTTCAGATACATACCTTTTATTTCAGCTTCCTCATTCTCTTGGGTTAGTTCAATTCCATACAATTTGGTCTATGAGGGGACTTGTCAGAGAAGGCCTGAAAAGATAAAACCCATAGTCTCTCTGTCTCTCTGCACGATGACCGGAAAGAAGATGCGGGTTTCTTGACTGAAGTTTACTAGATGGCATCTTTGGTTGACACTTCTAGAAAGTGGAGCGATGAGCCAGTTTTTTGAATATCCTTTATTTCAGATATAGTAGGCAGTTAAGACTTACCTTGATGTGGCTTAGGAAGACCTGCCTCTGCCACCTCTTATTTCATACCTACCATCCAAATCCATGAACGTATTATTGTTTTGACACTTTGTGTTCATAACTGCTTCATTGGTTTAATGTTTCTTTCAATGAATAACAACAGCAAGTGCAGATGGAAATTTATCTGTTTTGGCATTTAAAATGTCACTTCTGATCGCTTATGGCTAGCTACCACTACTCAGAACCTCCAAGCATCATTTGCAATGTATTGGCCATGGTATGTGTAGGTAGTAAAAATTGGAAAGTCTCAGTACTACTTTTACAGGAAGAGCCCCAGAAATTGAGAATTACAGTATTAAATTGGTCTGCACATTCATGTGGGAGTATCCCACAGTTGTTAGCATTTCTATATGATTTGGCAGAGAAACAGAAAAATTCATTCTGAGAAATTGTTTAATTGAAACTAACAGAGAAAATTCCCTTCAGGACGCTCACAGATGGAAGAGGTTTGTCACAGTGAAGGTTTCATTATTCACTAACTTAACAACATTGAAAGTGAAGTGTTGACAGAGCTTTGGTGGAAGAGACAGAAATTGAAGAAAAATAGGCTAGGTAGTAGAAAAGACAGAAATTGAAGAATGATAGGCTGGGGTTGCCTACTTACCCTTAACCCATGAAATGCTTCTCTTTCTGATACAACACCATTTTCTTCTTATGAAAAGATCAGATATTTTACTGAGAGTTGGATGAAATAGTCATGTATACAGAGAGAGGTACACAGATACATGACAGACAGGCAGCCATCCAGAACAAAGATGGATGTACAGGGAAAAAAAACCTCTTTCTTATACACAAAGAACAAAAGGGAGATGTAGAAAGTAACAGAAATAGAGAGAGACACAAAGAGGGGGAATATCAGATTTGGGAGAGTAATGGACACAAAGAAAAAAACATTAGTCACTAATTTGTTCATGGATATCACTAATGAACTGAAATCACAGCTAATTCGACATCCATCAGAGAACTTCATGATATGGAACAAAAGAGCACAAAGTGTGGTCTATTTGGATGTAGCCTTTAAACCAGAGGACTTCCTAATAAAGTTCCTAACTCCTCATCTGCAATTTCCCAGAATAACAGCACTGCATTCTGTGCCCTAGAGTAGTACTATTTCCTATTTGCTGTTACTTTACACTTCTTGAGATTGGATTTTTATTTTCTTTATTTGGTTGACTCAGTCTGTTATGGGGAAGCATTTCAAAGTGTTATTGGTGATTCAAAGTCTATAAAATAAAATAATGAGGGCCATTAAGTAGGATGGATACAAACATACTTTATGGCCAAATCCCACAATAGTATAGGTAGGGAATTCCTCTTTTTACTTTTAAGATAAAAGACAAGATCAATGTTAGATAAATAAAAGGAAGTACAATAATTCTTAATATGTGATTCTAGTAGATATGGAGAGCACCATTATTAGTAGTCTAAGAAGTTGTGAAGGTCCAAAGTATAAGTGTAATAGCAAGGTTTAGATCCAGTTTGGGCTAGGAGGTTCAAAATAAGTTGCTAGAAATGGGAAGTTTGGGAACTATAGGATGAGTTCATTACATGTGTGACACATCTCGTAGAGAGCCTCAGCCCAAAGTGCTTCTTGACTGAAGCTGTGTCTGGCACATTATTACGCTGTCTTCTCTTGTTTAAATTTTAATTATTTGTGCAAGGTCTTCATCAGTATACATTGGGCTGTAGAGAGTAGCAAACTTGTGGGTAGAGTGTAAATACCTGAAAGAAAACAAGAGTATTTTAAGAATTATAGGTGAAATTTTAGATTCAAACAAAACAAAACATTTCCAAACACTTCAATCTTATTATATCTTTGGGCACCACATTTTATTCATATGTTGTCTTCGATTCCTTAACAAATAGGCAGAAATGATTCATTTCCATGACAGTGAACTAGGTTGCCTTTTTGAAATATTATACATATCGAATTTAATGTGTTTTTATAAGAATTTAATTATTCTTTAATATTTTAAACATTATGGAAATCTATAAATGTTTTTCTTTTTAGAGGGAAAAAAAGGAATTCAGGAAAGAAGAAAACAGAAAAGGTAGTATTTTATCAACTGCTTAACCTGCAGGAGAAGTTCAATATACTCGATTTTCCATTATTGCTTGAGATGTCTATCATACAAGCACTTTCTTGACTCAGTTGTCTCTTACAGGAAAATCCAAAAATTTTTTTGCTGTGATTTACATTTGTAAAAACTGAGATCTTAAAAGAGAACCTAGAGAAGAAATAGAGAACGAGTGATTTAAAAATAAAACAAAAAAAAGATATACCTTTTCATTAGCATCCAATGTAAAAGAAATGATGAAAAACATAATTTTTTTTTTTGACATAAAGTTCCTGGTATTTTTTCTTAAAAGATTTTCTTTAACATCTAAACTGCTATTAAGGAAATACTGATAGAACCACATTGTATTTGATTGGTTTACTCAGGTATTACAATGTATCGTTTTTCCTTTTAAAGTACCACAGAGGTTGAAATTATACTGACTGCTCCCTAAATGATATTTATAAATAAGCCAGTGGATTTGTCTCTTGCTCTAGAGCCCACAGTGTATTATGTAATGAGCAGCAGCTTTGCTGACCAGAACTCTGCTCATCCCAGGTCACTCTTGTTTTCACTAGAAATTGCCCTCTTTGTCTGTCTTTTGCGCGATTCCTGAAGTAGGTGTGTAAGAACTCCATGTACCTGGCCATCTTTTAACTGCCCTCCTGAAGGAACCATGCAAGACACTATTTTTTAAAAGGAGACAGCGGCTATGAATATTTTAATTGACAGTGAGTTGAGTTGACTTCTAACAAGAAATCCTTTAGCTTAGTCAATATTTGCTTTTCATTTTCATTTCTAATAACGGCTCTTTGCGAGCACGGAGGAACGGTGTTTCTGTGCTCTCCAGTGTGTGGCCTAGGAAAAAGGTTGTATTGTTCTCCAAAGCCCTGTAGATAGTATTTACCACAAGAGGTCGCTATCGGTTCTGTCACAGGTGAACCAAATAGTACATCTCTTCCTTTTTCTGTGTTCATGATTTTTCCCTCCAGTTGGATTGGAGGTTAAAATCAATGTAATGAGTTATTACTCTTGGGAGAAAATATCGAAAATGTAAGATGTATAGGGAAGCAAAGTGAAGAGAGATACCAATTTCTTTTAATTATTACAGTTTTATTTTAGTTGCTAAAATAAGCTAAATAAATTTATTTTATGACTAAATAAATTGGATATTAATAAAAACAGTTTATGTAAAGATACATATTTAAGTACATTTGAGACTAGTATAATACTTACTTTAGCAGATGAACAAAATTTTATTGTAATAAACCATTTCACCCTGGTGATAATATATGTGAAATATAAGGTTTTGCAGGAAAATGCCATATAAACAAAATTTCAACAAAATATTTCCTCTATGAGATATGTTGATGTAATTCATATTAAATCCAGTGAAGAAGGATCAGTTTCTGACAGTGCTTTGATTTTATTGAAAGATAGTTCACAGATTTATATTTATTTTCCTAGGATATTTTATGATTCCAATATTTTCATGTTATCCAAACTTTTAAAATAAAATACAGAGCTAAAACAAATATTCTCTGAAATTTTCCAAAATTATCGACCTTTCCCCAGAATATGGTTGGAGATAATATTGCTTTAAGAGATTTTCTTTCTCGTCAATCAGGAAGTCTGAATCTTGGTTTCAGGAATTTCTTTTTCTTTTTCATGGGATTAGAAACCAAACATTGGGAGATGCTTCAAAATGTCCCAAACAAAATTAGTTTTAAATGGAAAAATTACAGATAGCAGTTTTGAGATACATTAACTTTTCATATGGAAAAGGTAGAAAAATTAATTAAAGAGCAATAAAAAAATTAGAAAGGAAGAGTGGTTGAAAGCTATTTGAAATTTTATTGAAATAGATTTCTTTCTCAGCGTCTGTTCCCATTAGAAAAATATACATACTAAGTATGAAGTCCCGTTCCTTGAGATATGAGCTTAGGTGCACAGTTCTAGCAGGCCCGAGAGGTAATGGCCTATAACTAGAAGGTCATGAGCGTGTTGCTCTATGAACACTCATATGTCTATATCTTCCACTGTGAAGATCACAGAGCACCAGGTACTGGTTGAATAAATGTCTCCTAAATTAAACAAGTCCATAATCAATTTTTTCCAAAACAATGCTGATTAAATCTACTGGTAAGCTTGTGTAAGTAGTTGTATAGTTTCAAGTATTTAGTCCATGGGTAGATTTGAAAGCAGAAATGGCCTTGTATAGGGCAACCCACATGGGACTCGTGAGAGCATGAGGTGAGCAGGTACGTGATCTCATGCTCGTCTCCTACTCCAACTTGAGACACAGCTAAAATGTTTTCTACTGCTTTTGTTCTACTCTCTAAGAGTTTAAAAGCTAGACTGTTCTACCCAAGAAAGAACCATATGGAAATTTGTAGATTCTAATTAATTTTTTTTAAAAAACAGTTTTGCAGTTAGGAGATGGCAGGTTTTATCCTTGGGAGCCAGTTCTTACCAGTTGAAGTATCTTCTGTGCGAGTTTTGCCTTGAAGAGCGGCTTGCAGTCATGTGCAGCATTGCACAGAAGAGGGAAAATGGATTTTGGCTTTTTAGAGATGGCAGGGCCAGCCTCCAATCACCAAGTTTAACTGAAAACCAAACAACTCACTTGGATTGAGGGGAGAAGTTAATCTTTATCTGGACCTTTTCTGCAAGCCTTTTCTGGCAGCTGAGATATTTTTTATTTGGGGCAAGTTAAAACACAATGAGTTAATTTTTGTATTTTTATAGCATTGAGATAATAGAAGACTTCTTCAACAAGGGTTAAAAGGCTCCAGAATAAAATCCCCTACCAACAGCTCCCATTCTTGTCTTGATGTTCATACTCTTTTTGGTTAATAATTCATTAATGAAACAAAAATGTGTTGAGTACTTCCTATGTGCCAGGCATGGATCTAAGGTCTGGGATGCATAATACACACAATGATAGAAATAATGTTTCTTTTTTTTTTCCCCTGTGAGGAGCAGTTTGCATATTGATTAGGAACCATAGGTTTTGCAGGTTTGCATGAGTCTTGGCTCCCATGCTTACTAGCCCTGTGACTTGCTTATTCTTCCCTAGTCTACTCCTTTGTAATATACAATAATAAGAGTGCCTAGCTTATGGCATTGGAATGAGGATTAAACGAAGTAATACATACAAAGCACTGAGAATAGTATTTGGCACATAACAAATGCTCCGTCAGTATTTGTGCGTTTAGTTACCACTATCATTTGGGTGTTTAAATCTTTGCGCCGTCTGTAGTTGATATTTTTAATGGTTGGTCACCATTTTCCTTTGCACCTCTTTCAAATGATTTGTCTGTACCATAAGGTCAAAATGTCCTAGAAGATTACAAATGAGTCTTCTTGTGAATCCAAAGGCCTTTTATTTATCTATATTTTTCTAAGTTTGCAGGATTTGAGACTATGCTCTGCTACCCTCTCCACCAGCTGCGTGTCTGTGGCTTTCGCAGCTCCGCACTTTCTCCTGTTCTTTTTCCTGGATTCTCTTTCTAATCCCTTTCTTTTCCTTTCCTGTCCCCTTTCTCCTCTCTTCCTTGCCCAGCCCTCCCTGATCTTCCCCTCCCCTCTCCTGAAGACTGAATAGTCTTCCAGGTTCAAACTTCAACCGTCTTTCTTACACAGCTTCATCCTCCTTTTCAGAGCAAGCTTGTCCTCTGTCATAGTTTAAACTTCATCCTCTCTGCACCCCAGTTGTGTGTTTCTAGTGGCCTCTTCTTGTACTTCTTGTACTTCTCACAAGTAATCTAAACCCCAGATGTGGCCAGAATTGAATTTATCATTAGTTTTGGCTTCAAACCGACTTTTGTACTTTGCTGTCTCCCCATCCCTGTCAAAGGTATCTTTAATATTTTCCTCTTTTATCAGGATCAGACCTGTAAATTAATAGAGAACAGACTGATGGTTGCTAGAGGATGGAAGGATGGGCAGAATAAGTAAAGATGAGTGGGAGATGCAGGCTTCGACTTACAGAGTGAGTAAGTCATGAGAATAAAAGTTGCAGCCTAGGGAATACAGTGAATGGCATTGCAATAGCATTATATGGTGAGAGATGGTGACTACACTTGTGATCATAGCGTCACTTACAGAGAGGTCGAATCACTGTTGTACACCTGAAACTAAGGCAACGTTGTGGGTTGCAACTAGATTCAAATAAAAACATTTTGAACAATTTTAGTCTTTTAGGCTAGAAGTCTGAGGGTCTTCTTAGGCTTCCAGGTCATTTCTAAAGCTTTCTCTCTCCTGGAGCTACCATAGTCAAAATAACATGTCATCTTTCTGAGGCTCTGTGAGGGCATTTCTTTTCTTTTTTAAAAATTTTTTAATGTTTATTTATTTTTGAGAGAGAGAAACAGAACACAAGTGAGGGAGGAGCAGAGAGACAGGGAGACACAGAATCTGAAGCAGGCTCCAGGCTCTGAGCTGTCAGCACAGAGCCCAACGAGGGGCTCAAACTCACAAACCGTGACATCATGATCTGAGCCGAAGTTGGATGCTTAACCAACTGAGCCACCCAGGGGCTGTGGGGGCATTTCTAAGGCTCAGAGAACAATACTTTCCAAGAGCAAAGGCATTTCCATCTTGATGACAGAGACTCCTATCCCCGTGACAGGAGCCCTTATGCTCGGTAGGGCACTGGGCCTCTCTAGGATTAGAAGTCTTCCCTCGCAAGTTGGTGGAGAGACTCAGGAAAGCCATAAACAGCAGCTCTTGCACTGTACCTTGTCATAGTAAGGGCTTAATGAATAGTCACCGTTTCCTATTTTCTTAAGGTAAGGCAGAGGGGATTTTCTTTGTTTCTTTTTTAACCTGAAGAAAGCAAAATATTAAGTAGTTGAGATTTTAAGTTTTGAGTTGATGAGTCTGAGCTTAAAACATTTGGTCTTACTTCACCAAGGGCCTACTTATTTGGAGAAAAAAACAAAACCCCAAACAAACAAACACCCCTCCTCCCTCCAACAAAAAACTACTCTTTGGAGCCAAAGAAACATCAGTACTTTTTAGCTCCATAACTGGCAGTGCTTGCAGAGGCCAAAGAGGAAGGCAGAAATGTCAGTGTCTTTGTAACTGGCCCAGTGAAATCTGGCCAAAGGAGAGAATTGAATTGAATTTGTGATCTGTATCTTTCCCTTGCACCATTAGCTCCTATCGCATAGAGAGTAGGAAGGAAAATAGAACAAAGCTTTAGAAAATTAATTAGATTGTAAATGCATTCAGAAAAAGCCTCACTTCTGTATTTCTACCAGGTGTGCAAGTTTCACTGGCCTTTTAATAGGAATTCTTCATTAGTTATCTAGCCATTAGTGTTGATTGCCTTAAAAGGTTAACTTCAAAGAAAATATATAATCCCTTTAGAACAGATGCAGTTCATTTGCAAAAACAAGGTTTGTTTATTTGCAGGATTGAAAAATGATGCTTAACCATTAAATGTGTAATACTTCCCCCCCATAAACACATTTTGACTGATTTTATCCAAGCTTATATAACTAGTGACTGTCTTACGGCTTTAGGTATTTTAAGAAATTTCATTGTAATAAGATTCAGTAAAAATTTGTCATTATCTATATCAGGGTTAAGATTTTCTGTTGTATTCTGAAACTATGAGTCATATAGGTCATTTCCACAGTTACATTTTGCTTCTAATAATTCTGACCAGTATGCTTTTTAGAAACCCATCTTCTCAGTAGTAAAAATTTTGAATTGTTGGAAATTCCTTTGTGTGTGTGTGTGTGTGTGTGTGTGTGTGTGTAGAAATATTTTCTAAACAAAATTGCTATTATTCCTACCATTAAAATTTTAGAAATATGTGTTAAACAATCTCATGTATTCTGAGCCACTTTGGCTAGATGGGAAAACGATGAAGTTACTGTCATCAAAGAAACATGGAAACTTAAAAATATACCTTTGATCTTGAAGGAGATGAAAAGTGGAGGCATATTTTTATCTTTGATGACAGCTGAACGAGTTTGAATAAATTAACAGATTTTTTGCATATTTCAAACTCCCACAGTGATGGTCTGCTTAATGTTGCCAATATTATTATATAATAATTAGTCTCATTGTGGAAGGTACAAAGTGTATGTGTCTATATACACACAGACACACACACACTCCCTTGCTCTAGAGCTGTAGGGTAAAGGTGTACTTGTAAGAACAGGAAAGAGACCAGCCTTATACTCTGTTATTACATAGTGAAAGTGAGCAATGCATCACCCAGAAATCAATATTGTGGATGTGGATATGACATATAAGTTATTTATGCTTTTGTTTAGCCATCTGTGCCAGGGTTGTATTTAACCCAAATAACATGTGCTATCTGTGCTTCAGAGATTATTCTGCTGTTACTGTCCTATAGACAACATTGAATGTATCTATAGATATCACTCACCCAGAAGGCAAGTTTAAAAAATAATATATACTCCATGATATAAATTTACAAGTTTCCAGAGTGCAGGGAAATCTCCTTGGGAACCCCTAATTTTTTTGTTTTTACAGAATTATCAGTTCTTTGAAGAAAAATACCTAGCACAGTCCTTATCTATATTCTTGACAATGTCCAGCATTGCTCTAATTATTGTTTGTTGATTGTATGACTTTAAATTTTTTTAATGTTTATTTAGTTTTGAAAGAGAGAGATAGAGTGTGAGTGGGAAAGGGGCAGGGAGAGAGGGAGACACAGAATCCCAAGTAGGCTCCAGGCTCTGAACTGTCAGCACAGAGGTCAACAGATGCTTGAACTCACGAACCGTGAGAGCATGACCTGAATTTAAGTCGGATGCTTAACTGACTGAACCACTCAGGTACCCCTGATTATATGACTTTAAATAGGAATCAGAAGTTTTATATTTGATTTGATCATTCAACAAAAACTTGTGGGGATTCAGTGATGAACAAACAGACATGGTCTCTGACTTCAGGGAACTCGATGTCTGGTAGGGGAGAAAGGCATTCAAGAAACCCACATCAAATACATAATTGCAAATTGTGGTAAACATTGTGAAGAAAAGGAAAGAGTGCTGTGACTAAGTATAATAGGGATTCATTTCACTTGGGAGATGGTGTCAGGGAAGGCCTTCTAAGGCAGTGATATAAAGCGGAGACTGGGAGTTAAGAGGTAGCTAGATGGTAAGTGGGCAGAAAAATATTTTAGGTGAAGAGAAAACAGGTGAACAGTCCTAAGGAGAAACAGAGAAAACGTGTAGTCAAGTTTGTGAAGTTCAAAGGCCAGTGTGGTTGGATTGCAGTGAGCAAAAAAAAAAAAAAAAAAAAAAGAAAGAAAGTTGGGTCTGCCTTTTCAGGGTGAGGCATTTGCATTGTATCCCAGCTGCAGTGGACAAATCTCCCAGTCATAAGGGACATCTGTGTGAGGACAAGTTAGGTCAGAAGCAGGAAGAACCATAGTAGGGAACCAGCCAGGAGACTGTTGGAATAGACCAGGCAAGAGGTAATGGTGGCTTGGGCTGGGATAGGAGCAGTAGAGATGGAAAGAAGTAGATGCATCGGACATGTTTCATTGGTAGAATTATTAGGGTTTAGTGATGAATTGGATGGCATAAAGGAAGAGGTGTGAAGGATGCCTTTCTGGGTTTTGGCTTGAGCATCTGGGTAAAGATAGAGGTAGGAAAGGTTTCCCTGAGAGTCAGGTTTGGAGTGAAGCTCTGGACATCACCTACATCATCACTTTATCTATTTCCCTTTCACTCTCTTGAAGTGAAGAAGAATGAAGCCAAGGGCGGCGGGGGGGGGGGGAGCTTAGTTCAGAGCGACTATGTGCAGAGGGGGCTTCTGTATTTCTGTATTCTACTTACAAGTTCAGGAAAGAATATCACAGGCTGGGTAATTTGCTTAATTGGTCTGGTTGTCCTTGTGGATTAGAAACGTGTAACTTGAGATTTTCATTAGAGGCTGATTCAGACCAGAAACCAAGTAAATTTTTGAATCCAACCAAAATCCCAAACCAAAACTTAAATTTATAATGAATATTTGACAATAAGCATTGTTGAAATGCCCTCTTTAACCAATCCTTTTTGGAAAACATTAGCAATTACTACATGGATTTTATTGTGTTGCTTTTAAGCTTCGAGTTTCCTCTTTGGTCACTGATTTTCGGAATGTGCATTCTTTAGCTCTTTGATTCAGAAGATTTGGAGGGTGGAGTGCTACTTGAAGTTCTGAGCACCTGCGATCAAGCCCTTCTTCACAAAGGCCCCTGGGATTTGGAGAGCAGCTTGAAATAGCTCTAAGCCAGCTTTCTGGGCTTCCACCTGCACCGAGCCTCTGTCGGACGGGCTCTGTCTTGGGTGTTAAGGCTTTCAGGATGACAGCCCCAGTTTCTGGGTGGTGTGCTTCTCCCAAGTTAGGACTGAATGAATACAGTTAGAGAGAAAATCCTGTCGATTGTGCTCAGAGGCAACTCTGGACCTTGGGAAAACTATACATTAGTGAATGTGTTTTGTTCAGTGTTTGCGGATTATTTTTGTGAAGTACTTTTCCTTTCTCACCCCACTTGCTATCTTTGCTCTTCCTCAGTACTCTGGAATGCTTTTGGGTTTCTCCTCACTTCCTAAAATATCTTAAGTCTTCTCAGTGCTAGGGCCCTGCAAAGAAAGTTGAGGGGAGAGGGATGGAGGGAGAGAGAAAGAGAAAGAGAGAGAGAGGGAGAGATATTTACCCCTCCTCACCCAAAAGGTGTTTCACTTTGTTAATGTCCATGGAATTTTTGGACCACAGAAGAGTATAGTTTTCTGAACAACAAAACAAAACAAAATAAACTGTCTAATCATATCAGACACAGGTAGTGATGCAGCAGCTCAGAGGAAAACACTGTTTTTCTGGAGCTGCTATAGACAGGGAAAGAACACCTCCCATACTTTTACATTGTTGTCATTGACCAAATATAACTTCTCTTTGTTGAGAAATTTCTATCAGCCAAGACTATTGACCTCATAGGTTGTACATGATCTCTTTTAGGAACGGGATTAATATGCAGTAACATAGAATGTGGTTATTTTCCTATTATCTGAAGAGATGGCACTGTAACGAGGAAGTGCATTTTTCATGCTCAAACAAAGCAAAACAAAAGCTTAGGTAGCAGTTCAAAAATATGGTATGATAGGATAGAACGTCTTAGTCAGCAAGACCTGGCTGTGTTTGTCCCCCACCAGGCACTTTTTTCCTGTGTGCACTGTGTCCTTTAACTTTCCTAGTCTGCTTTCCCACCCATGAAAGGAAGGAATGCATGTGTAAGATGAGTGCATTCATGGTCTTGAAGATCACCTGATGATCTTGTTAAAATGTGGGTTCTGATTCATCAGGTCTGTGGTGGGCCCAGAGTCTGCATTGCTAGCAAACTTCCAGGTGATACTGGCCCACACTTTGAATAGCAGAGTACTAGGTCCATTTCCCAAAGCTGGCTGAGCATGGAACTTTTCCTTTAGTGGCTATATTTTTGTGTTCTCCCTGTAGGGAGTCTATTCAGTGTGTCTGCATTAGAATTTAGGATCTTTAGTTTTTTATATTTCTGACACTCCTGACAGGCTTCTTTGGGAACCACCAGTATTTGGGGATTATTGCAGTTGATTAGTGCTCTTCCACTCTGGCTGCACATTAGAAGATTTCAAAACAAATACTGATGACTGTATCGTACCCAGACCTATTAAAACAGAATTTTTGAGGGGTGATGCCTGGTATGAGTAGCTCCTGGGACCCCTTCCAGTTCTCCTCAATCTTCCACCCAATTAAATATGCAGTCAAAATTGAGAGAAATCCATAATGATTCCTACTGGGCCATTTTGAATCAGGGTCTTGTGATTTCTTTGTTGACCTTCTAACCCTTCAGGGAAGAGTGCTTGTTTTAGTGCATGTCTATCCCTGAGAAAGTACTGGATGGTCTTTCAAAGAACAAATGTTTCAAGACTTAGCCCCTTGCAGAGATTGTCTTGAGAATCTGCTCATGTGTAGAATTACAGCTTCTGAAATGTACTGGACTGCTACTACCCAGTAGGGGTAATGACCTATTTCTCAGGCCCTTCGTGTAGGAACATCCTGTGTATTTGAATCATTTGGACAAGGAATGCATGCAAACATCTTGAAGGACTGAAATAGTCTGGATCCCAAGAAGGTTGAATTTTTCAGAATTCATGGCTCTTGATGTGCTATGAATTGTGAGGACAAATCAGAACTGGTTTCCCCAGAAAGATCATGATAAATATCTTAGTCTATTTGGGCTACTCTAACAAAATGTTATAAACCAAGTGGCTTCTCAACAACAGAAATTTGTCTCACAATTCTGGAGGTGAGAAGTCAGAGATCAAGCATGGTTGGGTTCTAGTGAGAACTCTCCTCCTGGTGGCGGACAGCTGACTTCTTATTGTATCCTCACATGGTGGAGAACAGCAGAGAAGGCAAACTATTTTGTGTTTCTTATAAGGGCACTAATCCCATTGATGAGGGACTTACCCCCATGACCTTATTGAATCCTAACCACATCCCAAAGGCTCTACCTCCTACTGCCTTCACACGCAGGGTAGGGTTTCAACATATGAATTTTGGGAGGACATGAATATTCAGTACAGAACGATGAGGATGGTGGTGGTCACCAAGAATTCTGGGCAATTAACTTAGTAGCTTTGTGTTTCCAAAGCTTCTTAACTAGTCTCACTTTCAAGATTTGCAACTCCTCTCTTTTGCAGAGAAGTTATCTCTCAGTCACCAGATTGCTTTCCCCACCATTATTTTTTACATATTTAAAAAACATTTATTCATTTTTGAGAGACAGAGAGTGAGTGGGGGAGGGGCAGAAAGAGAAGGAGACAGAATCCTAAGCAGGGGGCTCTGAGCTGTCAGCACAGATCCCAATGCAGGGCTTGAACCCACAAACTGTGAGATTATGACCTGAGCCAAAGCCAAATGCTTAATCAACTGAGCCCCCCAGGCGCCCCTCCCCACCATGTTTTAAAGCCAAAAGAAATTAAAAATGTTCAGAAAACAATTTTATTAATTTGCTATCCTTTTCTTAATGTTTGTGAATAACACCAGATTACACATTCACTGAAATAATAATTTTTATAAGCATAGAGAAATGGAACATTTGTATGAATATTTCAGATTCACAAATTATGTTTTAATTAACAAATAGACAAATATCCCAAGGAAGATCCTGGGCAGTCTACTTAGTATTTATCAGTTCTCATCTAATTTAGCCTTCAACATGACAAGGAAATCTGTTTCCTCTTCTTTTGTCCCCACACCCCTCCTCTTAATATTTTATTTTGCTTCTTACAAAGATTTCAGTGATAAATACAAGTTTATAGGTTCTGGTTTATAGGGTCAATATGTAAATATCTGTGTTTTTTTTTCTAGTTCATGGCTTGTACACACACATACGGAACTCACACATAAGATGCTCTCTCTACATATACAACACAATTGTACAAGAATCTTGTACATAATAAATAACAATAACTACTAATTGCTAAAGACTTTTTCCCCCAATAGTTGGTTTATTAAGATTTTGCTTGCATTACTCTATTTCATCTCCATAAACTACCCAGAGTGGTAGGTATTGCTATCTCCAGTTTGTGTGTGAGGAATAACCTAATAAAAACTTACCAGGTTTTTTGGAATAGCTCCCTTGGTAGTAATGAGAAGGGACCGAAGTGCTGGCAGAAAGTTTGGCTCTTTGTGGTAATTTTATTGTTTTGAATATTGACTAGTTGACGACTTGTTACATGAAGTACTTAGTACTGCGGCTGATTTTCTCAATTATAGTTTTATAAAACATTCAGAAATGAGAAAAGCAGTTCTGAAGCTTGTCCTCCAGAAACCCAGAGCACATATTGCTAATGTGCAATTGTTAAGACCTTGAGGTAAGGGCTAGTGAACACACAGTTACTTCACCCTCTGATGATCTAAGTGGATAATATCAAACTTGAAGCATAAAGATGAATGGATACCATATTTCCTAGGCAATTTGTTAATCTTTAAGTTGGTTTAAAAAACTCTCTTCTGAGTTGTTAGGTCTGATTGAATCTGTAAGCAAATACTTGAGTATGTAGCTGGTAAATATCTGAATAGTCCATATTCTATGGTTATTGGTTAAAATCAAGTATACATTATTAAAAATGAGATTTATTCCAACTTCTGTGGGTCCCCCCCCACCCCTGAACAGCTCTGCATTCAAGCTAATATGGCAATCCTCCCTACAGTGAGTTGCTTTAGGACTTCATTATTCCTACTTTTCTAACAAAAGAAAAAAAAAGACACAGTTCCACCTAAAAAAGTTTGAATTTGCAAATATCTCAGTCAAGAATTAGAATTTAGGGAATCTCTGTTGTAGTTGCTGCTCCTGGAGAGTATGGTCTTGGTGAGTCTCTGACTCATCACAGAACGGAGTTGTTTTCTAGATTAGAAAAAAATAGGAATGATAATCTGTAGATAACAGCTAGATAATCTGTCCCAATGCCTAGCACAGAGTATGGGCTCTCTAAAGATTGCTTTATATTTGTTATTACATGGAGTTACTAGAGTGTAAGTAAAGTAACATATCAACAATAAATGAATGATCATAGCTAGGCCCCTCTGAGCTGGAGTCTTAATATTCTCATTATTGAAAATGGTGTGGTGGGAGCAGTTTAACATTTTTTAGTAGCAGAGTTAACTAGGAATACTTAGAGCTCCTACTCCAAGTCTTAACCCATGTTTGAAAACAAGTCTGTTTATGACAGAGGGAGGTCTGCAAGACTTTGGGAGTGCTTTGGATATTGTGAAATATAATTCTCACTTTGGGGTATAAAATTGATATAATGAGTCTTGACTAGGACACCAAAAAATTGAAATAGAATAAAAAATGAGGACCTCTCATGTGGTAAGCGTTGTCTGAGAACTTGTTTTTTTAGTTACATGTTTGTATAGGTGCATGTGTGCACCTGTGTAAACATGTTTAGAGATACTATGTGAAATTAATTTCTTACTTTGAGCTTCAACTTAAAAAAAGTTTTAAAAACACTTGTTTGATTAGTTTCTGGGGGAGAGAAAGCCTTCCTCAGTAGGACTTTTCATGTTTATGATAGTCCTTTTTTAGAAACTTTGGTTTCTGTTTCCTGGGATTCTGGCAATTATTTCAATCAATAAATACTATACTGCAACTCTTGTAGGCACAGTAGGCATAAAACTTAGAATCCTGAGGACTATATTATCTAAGAAGTTAAAAAGTAGCATATGTAAAGTATTCAGAGAGGCACTGCATACTAAACTTTATTATACCAATTATATAAAGAGATCCCTGCATGAATACACTGATTCATTTGTTTATTGATATAGTCACCCAACAAGCAAGCATCTACTATGTGCCAGGCACCACGTTAGGTACAGGGGGAGCAAATGGCACCAACATAGATATAGGCTTTGTCCTTATAGAGCTTATAGCCCAACTGGCAGATGTGCATTCATCGCATCATAAAACAAATAGGTATACAATTGTAACTATGGTAAGGGCTGTGAGAAAGAGGTGCATTATGTCTGAAATTATTAGGGATGACCTGGTCAGAAGACCAAGAAAAGATTTACTGAGGTCATGACAATTGAGTTAAGATCTAAACAACTGCAATCAGATAAGTAAGGAAAGAATGGTGTTTAGGCAAAGAGAATGGCAAGTTAAAGGCCCTATGATGGAAGAGAACTTGAAGCTTACAAAAATATAAGAAAAATCAGTGTAGAGGACATGATCCAATTTGCATTCTGGAAAGACCTCTTTGGCTTCAGTGTGGACAATTCATTGAATAAATCTCAGAGAGAGTTGGTGTAAAACAATTAGATAGCTATTGGAGTGATCAACGGGAGAGAGAATGTAAGCTTGGACTTGGGAGATGGTAGGACTTAGAGAAATGGAGAGATTTGAAAATTTCATGAGATAAAATTAATAGGATTTTGTCATGGATTAGGTATAAGGATAATGAGAAAGATGTTGAAAGATGGCTCTAAGATTTCTGGCTTACATAATTGCATGGGTGGTGTTCCCATTCTCTAAGATAGGAAACACTGGAAAAGCACCAAAGTTGGGGGAATGAAAGGTCATGGACCTATTATATTGAGGACCACTTAAGACGTCTAACAGGATATCTGTGTCAACTTGGATATCAAGATCTACAGTTTATAAAGAGGTCTGGTTCGGAGATACAGAGTAATGAGTTACTGAATCTAGGGACACAGGTGACATATAAGAGGAACTGATGTGGAGAAACTCTAGTATCTCTTACTGGATAAAGAATGTTAGGCCTGCAAAGGAAACGGAAGACTGTTCAGGGAACCAGGGGACAGTCATTTTGTGAAGGCTAAAGATTGGGAAATTTTAAGGAGTGGGTGGTTACCAGGGCTTCTGAATTGTCAAGTGAGATGAGTAAAAAGCATTCTTTGGGTTTGGTAACATGTAGAGACTGTTGGTGATCTTGGTTGTCCTGGAGTGGTAAGCAAAGAACTAGATAGGAGTGAGTTGTGTGAATAGGAGCTGAGATGATGAAACCAACTTTTATGGAAAGCTTGTCTGATGAGAGGTTGGAGGCAGATATGGTGATAGCCAGAGGGGGATGTAGGCTGAGTGGTACTTATTGAATGTGTCTGGTTCTGAAAGGGTTTGAGAGGTAAAGGGATGGGAGAAAAGTGTTTCAAGTGGATAGTAGGCATCATGAGTGAGTCATTTTGGGAGCCATAATGAGAAAACTGACTTAATTGTAATAGTATAGACTTTAGGAGTAATGAGAAATATGTTTGTATAGGTAGGGAGGGTGAGGCTGGATTTCAGAAGGCTTTCTAAGTCTGAGACGCAGTTTGATGAAACGAGCACTTGGGAGTCTATATTGGGTGAGGAGTAGTAGGATGATGGAGGACAGGAATTCAGGGGGTACAGTGAACATTAGCGTGAAAAATAAGATCAGTTGAGCAGTTGAGTCAGGAGGACCATGTAGCTGAATGGATTGCCACAGATCCCTAGTCATGAAGTGCAGAGACTATGGATTAGTGAGAGTAAACTGATTAGGCCCCAGCCTGGGCTAAGAGGAGAAAAGTTAATTTTTGATGATCATATTGTAACTATTTATACTTAATGCTATACATAAATGAAAATGTCATATATTTATAGGAGAATTTATACTTTGTGAAGCATTTTTTATGGGAATAAAATTTTAATCTCTTCGTAATCTCTACTCTAACCATCCTAGGTACCACCGAAAGGTAGTATGATTCTCATAGCTAAGATTCATTTCAAATGCCACAGTTTCCCTAAAACTTCTGAATCTCTGGTCCTTCTTCCTTGTGTTTTCTTTCAAATTTGAGGGAATTAATTTATTAGTGGTAACATACACAGATCGTAAGTGTACAGTTCAATTAGTTTTGACAAATGTATACACGTGTGGAACTCATACCTCCATGAAGATAGAGAACAATGACCTTTTCCAGAAAGTTCTTTTTGCCTCTTCCCTGTCAGTCTCCCTACCATCCCCTTTAGCAATCATTGTGCTCTCCCTATCATTATAGTTTAGTCTTGCCTGTATTCAAACTTCCTAGGAATGAAATGATAGCTTCTAGCTTCTTTCAGTCATTATAAAGTTTATCAGCCTCATCCATGCTGTTGCGTGTGTGAATAATTTGTTCCATTTTAGTGCTGAGTGGATCTTCTTGTATAAATATGTCACAATTTTTGATCCATTCTCTTGCTGATGGACATGTCCATTGTTTTCCATTTTTGGCTGCTATGAATAAATCTGATGTGAACATTTTTCTTACAAGTCTTTTTGTTAACATATGTTTTTGTTTCACTTGAGTAACTGTCTAAGAATGAAATTTCTTGGTCATGGTTAAATATTTAACTCTACCAGAAACTATTTTTCAAAGTGATTGTTCCATTTTCTATTCTCATTAGTATTTTATGAGGAGTTCCTGTTGTTTCACCCTCTCATCAACATTTTGTACTGTTAGCCTTTACAGCCACTCTAGTGGTTGAGAAGTGATGCTTCGTTGTGCTTCTAATTTGTATTTCCCTGCTGCCTGATGATGCCGAGCATCTTATTCTTGTGGTTATCAGCCATTGTTTATCTTCTTTTGTGAAATGTCTGTTCAAGTCATGTGCCCATGTTGTTCACTAACTCATTTGTCCTTTTGTAGAATTTTTTGGTATGTCCTGGATAGGAGTTCTTTCTCAAATATCTGTATGGTAAATATTTTCTCTTCATCTATGGATTTTTTTTTTTTACAAAGTCCTTGAATGAGCACTTGATTTTAATTTGATGATGTCTAATTTATTTATCAACAATTTCTTTTATAGTGATTGCTAAAGAAGTCTTATCTAAGAAATTCTTGTATTCCTTAAAGTTGCTTAGATATTTTTTCTGTGTTTTCTTTTTAGTTTTCATCTTTATATTAGGTGTATCACCCATTTTAAATTGGGGTGTGTGTGTGTGTGTGTGTGTGTGTGTGTGTGTATGTAGTAGCAGTAATGGTTCAACTTTTGCTCATGTGGATATATAGTTGTTTTAGCACAATTCATTTAAGAGACTTTTCTTTACCCATTAAACTCCTTTGGCATGTATGCAAAAAACCAGTTGACCAATTTTGTGATGGTCTATCTCTGAACTTTTTTTTCTCTGAACTTTTTAATCTGTTATATAGATTGTAAGTTTTCCCAACTTGGTCCTTCTTTTTCAGATTTTATTTTGGATTATTTTTGGTAATTCATATTTTCATAACAT
This sequence comes from Suricata suricatta, assembly GCF_006229205.1. NCBI lineage: Eukaryota > Metazoa > Chordata > Mammalia > Carnivora > Herpestidae > Suricata > Suricata suricatta. The sequence goes on from NC_043708.1 coordinate 36,162,050, forward strand.
TTTATGACCACTTTGTCAACTGCTATTTTCATTGGGAATATATTGAATCTATAGATCAATTTTCAGAGAGTTGATGTCTTAAAAATACCTAGTCTTTAAATTCATGAACATGGCATAGCTCTTCATTTGTTTAGGTGTTCTTAAAATTTAGGGGAAATTCTTTTAGTTTTTATTCTAGAGGACTTGCACATCTTTTGTTAAACTTCTTTCCTTCCTTCCTTCCTTTGATTCATTCATATAATTTGTTGTCAACTGGTTTCCATACAACACCCAGTGCTCATCCCAACAAGTACCCTCCTTCATGACCATCATCCCTTTTCCCCTCTCCCCGTCATTATCCCTCAGTTTCTTCTCACTGTTTAAGAGTTTCTTATGGTTTGTCTCCCTCCCTCTCCTTAACAATTTTTCCCCTTTCCCTCCCCCATGGCCCTCTGTTAAATTTCTCCTGTTTCACTTATAAGTGAAAACATATGGTATCTGTCTTTCTCTGCCTGACTTATTTCACTTAGCATAACAGCCTTGAGTTCCATCCTTTTGATATAAATGGACAGATTTCATTCATTGTCACTGCCATGTAGTGTTCCATTGTATATATAAACTGCATCTTCTTGATCCATTCGTCAGTTGATGGACATTTAGGCTCTTTCCATAATTTGGATATTGTTGAAAGTGCTGCTATGAACATTGGGGTACATGTGCCCCTATGCATCAGCACTGTATCCCTTGAGTAAATTCCTAGAAGTGCTATTGCTTGGCCATAAGATACTACTATTTTTAATTTTTTGAGGAACCTCCACACTGTTTTTCAGAGCGGCTGCACCACTTTGCATTACCACCAAAGGTGTAGGAGGGTGTCCGTTTCTCCACATCCTCACCAGCATCTATAGTCTCCTGATTTGTTCATTTTAAGCACCCTGACTAGTGTGAAGTGGTATCTCATGTGGTTTTGATTTGTATTTCCCTGACGATGAGTGATGTTGATCATCGTTTCATGTGTCTGTTGGCCATCTGGATATCTTCTTTGGAAAGGTGTCTATTCATGTCTTCTGCCCATTTCTTCACTGCATTACTTGTTTTTTTTGGAGAGTGGAATTTGGTGTGTTCCTTATAGATTTTGGATACTATCCCTTTATCTAATATGTCATT
>NC_043708.1:36163295-36177081 GCF_006229205.1 Suricata suricatta
TACATTTGTGGGTCCAGTTCTGGGTTCTCTATTCTATTCCATTGGTCTCTGTTTCTGTTTTTGTGCCAATACCATACTATCTTGATGATAACAGCTTTGTAGTAGAGGCTAAAGTCTGGGATTGTGATGCCTCCCGTTTTGGTTTTCTTCTTCAATATTTGGCTACTCAAGGTCTTTTGTGGTTCCATACACATTTTAGGATTGTTTGTTCTAGTTTTGAGTAGAATGCTGTTGCAATTTTGATTAGAATTGCTTTGAATATGTAGATTGCTTTGGGTAATAATGACATTTTAACAATATGTATTCTTCCAATCCATGAGCATGAAATGTTTTTCCATTTCTTTGTGTCTTCTTCAATTTCCTTCATAAGTTTTCTATAGTTTTCCGTATACATAAATTTACATCTTTCGTTAGGTTTATTCCTAGGTACTTTATGTTTTTGTGTGCAATCATGAGTGGAATCAGTTTCTTGATTTCCCTTTCTGTTTCTTCATTAGTGGTGTATAAAAACGCAACTGATTTCTGTACATTGATTTTTGTACCCAAGCGACTTTACTGAATTCATGGATCAGTTCTAGTAGGCTTCTGATGGAGTCTGTCAGGTTTTCCATGGAGAGTATCATGTCATCTGCATAAAGTGAAAGTTTGACTTCATCTTTGGCAATTCTGATGCCTTTTATTGCCTTTTGTTGTCTGATTGCTGATGCTAGGACTTGCAGCACTATGTTAAACAACAGTGGTGAGAGTGGCCATCCCTGTCATGTTCCTGATCTCAGGGTGAAAGCTCCCAGTTTTTCCCCATCGAGGATGATAGTAGGTGTGGGCTTTTCATAAATGGCTTTTATGATGTGTAAGTTAGTTCCTTCTATCCCAACTTTCTTGAGGGTCTTTATTAAGAAAGGATACTGCATTTTGTCAAATGCTTTTTCTGCATCTATCGACAGGTTCGTATGGTTCTTATCTTTTCTTTTGTTAATGTGATGGATCACATTGATTAATTTGCAAATATTGAACCAGCCCTGCAACCCAGGAAAGAATCCCACTAGATCCTGGTGGATAATTCTTTTTATATGCTGTTGAATTCGATTTGCTAGTATCTTGTTAAGCATATTTGCATCCATATTCATCAAGGATATTGGCGTGTGGTTCTCTCTTTTTTTTTTTTTTTTGCTGGGTCTGTGTTTGGTTGGGGAATCAAAGTGATGCTGGCTTCATAGGATGAGTCTGGTAGTTTTCCCTTCATTTCTATTTTTTGGAACATCTTGAGAATATTAGGTATTAACTCTGCTTTAAATGTCTGGTAGAATTCCCCAGGGAAGCCATCTGGTTCAGGACTCTTATTTGTTGGGAGATTTTTGATAACTGATTCAATTTCTTCACTAGTTATGGGTCTGTTCACATTTTCTTTTTCTTTCCATTTGAGTTTTGGTAGTGTGTGGCTGTTTAGGAATTTGTGCATTTCTCCCAGGTTGTCGAGTTCTTTTTGGCATATAATTTGTGGTAGTATTCCCTGATAATTGCTTGTATTTCTGAGGGATTGGTTGTAATAAATCCATTTTCTTTTGTGATTTTGTCTATTTGGGTCATCTCTCTTTTCTCTTGTATTTTGCCTGTTTTACTATGATATGTCATGCTGAAGACTGATTCAAGTTATGTCTGAGGGGAGTTCTCTTGTGTCTCTTGGATTTCAATGGCTGTTTCCTTCCCCAGGTTGGGGAAGTTATCACCTATGATTTGTTCAAGATTCCCTTCAGTCCCTTTCTTTCTCTTTATCCTTCTTCTAAAATTTCTACAGATGTTGTGCCATTTGTTTGCATCACTCAGTTCTCAAATTCTCCTTTTGTGCTCCTGGATCAATTTATCTCTCTCTTTTGTTCAGCTTCCTTTTTTTCCATCATTTTATCTTCTAATTCACCTATCCTCCCCTCTGCCCCTTCAATCCATGCTGTGTGGCCACCTCCATTTTATTTTGCACCTCATTAATAGCCTTTTTAATTCATCATGACTATTTTTAAGATCCTTGATCTGCAGCATTGGAGTCTCTGCTGTCTTCTATGCTTTTTTCAAACCCAGTGATTAATTTTATGGCTGTTATTCTAAATTCTTGTTCAGGTATGTTGCTTACATTGGTTTTGATCATTCATTAGCTGTCACTTCCTCCTGGAATTTCTTTTGGGGAGAATTCTTCTGTTTCATCATTTGGGTAGTTTTCTGTCTCTTGTAAGTTTTAAACGCTTGTTATATGCTCTGTACCTGTGAGGACTGCTTTATTAAAGGGGCTCATACACTGTTCAGGGCCTGACAGTTCAGGTGGTGTTTTTTGGAGAGTGTTACTTTCTCTCTGTTGTTGTGACTCTGGTTATTTTGTTTCCCTACTGTAGTGATGTTTTGGGCCCTCCACCAGGTGTGCTTTGGTTTGTTTTTTCCTTGAAGTAGCCCTGGGGGGGGGAGGGGGACAGACAAACCAACAGGAAATAAAAACACCACAAGTGCACAAATAAAACAAAGAAGCAAACAGACATAAACAAACAGACAAAAAAAAAACCCCCCAGTAAAAACCAAAAGACAATCTAAAAGCATAAAACCAGAGACCGCAGCTACAAGTAAAGAACTGGGTGGAGGCAGAGTTGATGGAAGAGCATATGTAAAGAGAGAAATGACAGGGGTGGGGAGAAGAAGAAAATGAACATTGAACAGGCAGATTAAAAGGCTAAATCCAGAGAGAAGGGAGAGCATGAAAAGAGGCGAAGAAAAAGAAATGAAGATAACATTACCCAGAGAGTCTATATGGCCTGATTATTCCAGAGAGAGAGAAAGGAACATAAAGAAGGAAGCGAAGAACATGCATCAGGAAATGGATTAAATATGTCTGTTTAAGCAAACCACTAACCAGAGGAACCATCCTAGAGGCTGGAGGAAATAAGAAGGAGAAAAGGGAGCATATATCCAAATAACAAGAATTTACGTAGCATTAATCCAGGCAGTGCAGCAGTGCTGGTCTGGAGGAGACTGGTTCCACGGCTTCTTCTTCTTCTTTTTTTTTTTTTTAATTTTTTAAAGATTTATCTCTTTTTGAGAGACTAAGACAGAGGGAAGCAGAGCACGAGCAAGGGAGGGGCAGAGAGAGGGGGCACAGAATCCTAAGCAGGCTCCCAGCTGTCAGCTGTCAGGCCAGAGCCCAACGTGGGGCTCAAACTCACAGACTGTGAGATCATAACCTGAGCCAAAGTCGGATGTTTAACCGACTGAGCCACCCAGGTGCCCCTCCACAGCGTCTTTCCAGCTGGAGTAGATAAGCATCTGTCTCGCGGATGGGGGGACGGGCGTGGTTTGGTGTAGGCGGGTCCCGAGAAAAATGGCGACGCCCAGGCCCTTCCTCATGGACCAGGTGTTTCAAATCACTCCTTTGGCTCGCACTCCCGGGGCTGCGGGCGCAGACGCGGTGAGCGTCTCACCGCCATCTCCTATGAAGCGGCCCATCGGAGTTCCAGACTCCTTCTCTGCGTGCCAATGTTGCTGCCGGATGTGTGCTCCTGGGGCTGAGCCGCAGCACTGCTGGGCAGAGGACCGGTCCTCCCCTGCTGCGACTGCACCCCTGAAGCACCAGGGAACCCGCAGGTGACCCCTCCCTTCCCCCCAGAAGGTGCACAGGGCTGCTGGCCCCAGTGTGAAGAAAGCCCTGCAGTTAGAGGAGGGATGATAGGACCCCTCTCTGTCCCAGCCCCGGGTTTTTCTCTTGTCCAGATACAGTCCTGCCTTCCCCTAGGCGCTCTTTGTTTTCCCTTTGTCTCTCCGCAGAAGGGGATCCCTCCCCTCCGTGCCTCCGTTTTATCTCCCCCAGTTTGCAGTCAGCCTCTCTGGAGTCGTCTGCACTTCCCGTTTTTTTCCTCCTAGACTCTGTCTCCTTTCTTCCCAGACTCGGGGTTGAGAGTCCTGTGGCTTCAGCCCTTCTTTATTTGAAGAAGGGGGAAGTACAGATACCCCTACTCCGAAAAATGTGTTGTTTAACAGCTGAAAAAAATTAGCTTTGTTTTTAAAGTCTTAAAAAAAGTCTCCAAAAAAATGGGGAAATCTGAGTAAGAAGGTTATTGGGCAAAAATGTGCCAAAAGAAGGTTATTAGTGTCAAAAAATGTGATAGAAGTTAAATACTGCTTCCCTTAATGGGAAGGAAGACAAGTGTTTCTAGTTTTGAGAGATAGGAGGCACAAAAGAGAAAAAGCCAAAAAACCAGATAAAAAAGCAAGAGGGTAAAATCTTAGAAACCCAGAAACTCTTTATTCTAGTAAGATCAAAGATGATTGTGTCCCCCAGTAGAACGTAATAATCCTTCTCTCTTTCACAACCAAGTTTAATGTTAATTTCAGGCTGATCTCTTTTTCCTCATTTTCTACTCATTTAGTGAAGAAATCCTACAGGTTAGGCTCTCAGTCCTGTAGCACAGGCCAAGTGGCCCTCCCTGATGTCAGGAGTAACGAGGGCTCTGTGATGCAGTATCCAAAGCAGGCGCTCTTGAAACGTGATCTCAGAAGAGGTTCGAGAAGCCTCACCTGTGTTTAGGTGCCGACGTGGAATCTTCGGCGGCTGTCCTGAGGTCTGTCTTACTGTCAAACTACTTAGTAAGGACTTTGGTGCCCTTTATTCGAGGTAAAAGATCTACCCATCACAGGATGCCTGCACCTTCTTCACAACACAAACGCTTCTCGAGAGTTGTTAAATTTATTTCTAGGTATCTCATATTTTTTTATATCCTTCTAAGTGAAATTGTTTTTCACTGTGCAATTGTCTAATGCTAGTTATAGAAACAAAATTAACTTTTATATTAACTTTATATCCTGCAACCTTACTAAATTCACTTATTACTATTTTTTAATGTTTATTTTTGAGAGAGAAAGAGAGCGCCAGAGAGAGAGAGAGAGAGAGAATGAGAATGAGAATGAGAATGAGAGCACAAGCGGAGGAGAGGCAGACACAGAATCCAAAGCAAGCTCTAGGCTGCGAGCTGTCAGCATAAAGCCCAATGCCAAGCTCGAACTCATGAACTATGAAATCACGACCTGAGCTAAGTTGGATGCTTAACTGACTGAGCCACCCAGAAGCCCCACAAAATTCACTTATTAATTTTAGATGTTTTTTAAAATATTCCTTAGGATTTTCTCTGTAAACAATCATGGCTTCTGCAAATAAAAAATTATTATATCTTCTAATCCAATATTTATATATATTTTTTTGCCTTTTCCATTTTTTTTTCTTGTTTTTTGCTTTATTTCACTAGTTCGGGCACAAAGACAATGTTGAGTATAAGAGTTGCCATATATATCCCTGACATTTTCCTGATCTTAGGGGGAAGTTAATCAATGTTCTACCCTTGAGAATACTGTTAGCTATAGATTTTTTTAGTAGGTATCCTCTGTCAGTTTGAGGAAGTTTCCTTGTTTTTCCAAGATTGCTCAGAGATTTTAATCAAGAATGAGTGTGAGTTTTGTCAAATGCTTTTTTCTGCATCTATTGAGATTAATTATGTGATTTTTTTTCTTTTATTCTGTTGATGTGATGGATTACATTGATTTATTTCATAATGATAAATCGGCCTTACATGCATGAGATAAACTTTATGTGGTTATTATATATATATTGCTGAATTCCATTTTCCAGTAATTTCTTCTGGAGTTTTACAACTATATTCCTAAGGTCTATTTGTCAGTAATCTTTTAATAGACACTGTCAGATTTTGGTATTATGATACTGTCGACTTCATAAAACAAGAAATGTTTCCTCATATGTTTTCTGACAGAGATTGTGTAATATTTGCATTATTCTTATTTAAATATTTGAAGGGGGCACCTGGGTGGCTCAGTCGGGTAAGCCTCTGACTTCGGCTCAGGTCCTGATTTGGCTGTTTATGAGTCGAGCCCCACATCAGGCTCTGTGCTGACAGCTCAGAGCCTGGAGCCTGATTTGGATTCTGTGTCTCCTTTCTCTCTGCCCCTCCACTGCTCACTCTCTGTCTTTCTGTCTCTCTCAAAAAAGACATTAAAAAAAATTAAGTATTTGAAGTATTTTACTGAGCCTGGAGCCTTTAGTTTTCCTTCATAGATATTAAGATTTTCCACTTCTTTTTGTGTCAGTTTTTTAAGGTGTTTTTCAGAAATTTTGTTCATTTCATCAAAGTTTTAAAGTTCATTGGCAAAAAATTATTTGTACTATACCTTTATTATTATTTGCAATCTGTAATATATCCAGTGATGTCTTCTCTTTTATTCTTAATGTTGGAAACTTGTGTTTTCATTCTCTCAGACTTGTTAGTGGTTTATAATTTTTATTAATATTTCCAAAGAACTAACTTTTGACTTTGTTGAAGTTCACTTTTCTTTGACTTTTCAAATTTATTGATCAGCACTCTGATCTTTGTTTCTTTGTATTTAATTTGGGTATAAAAGCTTTTCTAATTTCTTCATCTAAAGCTTTAGATAATTGATTTTAAAACTGTCATCTTTTAAAATATAAACATTTAAAATTATAAATCTCCCCCAAGTATAGCTTTAACTGTATCCCACAAACTTTGATGTGGTGTTACTTCATTAATGTTCAGTTAAAAATATCCTCTACATTTCTTTTGACTTCTTCTTTGACCCATCATCTTAGAAAGGAATTGGGCAATATCTAATAGTGTAGATATTTTTTAAGATAATAAAATAAAAACCAACCTGATTCCTAATTTGATTGCTTTTAGGTCAGACTGTATACTCTGTGATTTGTATAGTTTGAAATTTAGTGACTTGATTTTTGACTCAAAATCTGATGTGTCTGGGTAAAAGTTACAGGTGCATGAGAGAAGAATATGTATTCTGTAACATTGTGTATTCTGCAAATGTTGGCTAGCTAGAGTTAGTTGATAGTGTTTCAATATTCTGTATCCTCAAACATTTTTACACTTGGTTCTTCTGCCAGTTGATGTAGGAGAGAGTAAACAATCTATTTTTGTGAAATTGTTGAATTCCCCTTTTTGTTATGTCATTTTTATCTTTCATGTATTTTGAAGCTCTTTCATTACTTTTATGTACATTTATATACAATTGAGACTGTTAGGTCTTCCTAATGAATTGACCCTTTTGTTGTTATTAATTGCTCCTTTTAATCTCTATTATTCTTGTCTTTAAGACTATTTTGTCTTGCATTAATATAGCCACATTTGGTTTCTTATGCTTAGTGTTTGTGTAATGTATGTTCCCCACTCTTTCATTTTCAACTTGTTTATGTCTTTATTATTTTTTTTAAAGTTTATTTATTTTCGTTTTAAGAGAGAGAGAAAGAGAGGGAGAGCGAGAGCGAGCAAGTGGGGGAGGACAGAGAGAAAGAGGGAGAAAGAGAGAGAATCCCAAGCAGGCTCTGCACTGTCAGTGGGGAGCCCTGTACGGGGCTTAAACCCATGAACTATGAGATCATGTCCCAAGCTGAAGTCGATGCTTAACTGACTGAGCCACCCAGGTGCCCCTAAACTTAAAATCATAAATTAATTTCTCTATTTAGTATACTATTTTGTTTTTAAACTTTTTTTAATATTTTATTTTTGAGACCAAGAGAGACTTAGCTTGAGGCGGGGAGGGGCAGAGAGAGAGGGAGACACAGAATCTGAAACAGGCTCTGGGCTCTGAACTGTCAGCACAGAGCCTGACATGGGGCTCGAACCCATGAACTGTGAGATCATGACCTGAGCTGTAGTCAGCTGCTTAACTGACTGAGCCACCCAGGCGCCCCATTTAGTATACTATTTTGAATATGAGTTTGGACGAAATTTTTTTGGTAGATAATTTAATTTTCTTGGTATAGTATTTCCTTAAAAATATTCTCTATTTATTTTACTTATTTATTTTTTAATGGTTATTTATATTTGAGAGAGAGAGCATGGGCTTGGGGGTCGGGAGGCAGAGAGAGAGGTAGAGAGAGAGAGTCCCAAGCAGGTTCCACACTGTCAGCACAGAGCCCTGTGCGGGGCTCTTATAAACGCTGACATCATAACCTGAGCTGAAATCTAGAATCCGATGCCTAACTGCTGGAGCCACCCAGATGCCCCTAAAATTTACTCTTTTTAAATATATCTTAAAAATAATATTTTCTATATTTTAATATTCTAATTTTGTTTCACTATCATGCTAACATATTTATCATCTGATTTACAAAATTGCTGAAGGTGCTGCCTAAAATTGTTGGATTTTCAATCAAGGTTGATACCAAAAGTTGTTATTTTGTATTTTTTTTTATACCTAATGCGAAACCACTTCTCCATGTAAAATAGACCAGAGATGTTCCTTTTATTCAGAATAGTGATAGTTTCCAATTTCTGTGTAGAAAGTGGTTGAAAAGAATATTTTTGAATACTTTTATTTAAAAAAAGACTCTTATTTTAAATTAGACTTATCAAGATCAATGTAATGGGCAGTTTGTCCCCCTATGTCAAAATAATAACAGAATTTTTGGAGGAGTCATACAAATTTCAATATTATCAAGTCCATTTTCTCAGTCTGTGAAGTGACTGTAGTCCTTGTCTTAATGAATTAATCTGTTTAGGTGTATAGTCATTACCATTTATTTAATATTAACCATACTTGTTTTTCCTAGCTTAGAATATACTTGAATGCAAAGAGGTAATATAACTGGCTTCTTTTCAATGGAGTTTTGGTTTGTATGCAAATCTTGTGCTGATTGCAGATCTCATTTGATAATCAAGCTAAACTGACTATGTCAGTCTCAGGAATAGGTTTTATTCTTTGTGCCATAACAATTCGTAGTTGCGTTTGTCTATCTATGAATTTGTCTTTTCATTTCCTTGAAAGAAGTACATTGTTAAATGCAGATAAAAAACTTCCTTTTCCTTCTTTTTTCTTTAGAATCGAGTTTCTTACTGGGAAACGCCCAGATCGTGGATTGGCCAGTAGTTTACAGTAATGACGGTTTTTGCAAACTCTCTGGCTATCATCGAGCTGACGTCATGCAGAAAAGCAGCACTTGCAGGTAGGTCCTAGAAGAGCTCAGGAATCTTTTCCGAAGTGTAAGGAAATGCTGACTGTGATTAAAGGCTACACGTTAAGTAGTCCCCCGCTTGTCCCTGGTTTTCCTTCCTGAGGTTTTCTTTCCCGTGGTTCCATGCTTCCCCACAGTTAAGTACTTCCAGAAGCAGAAGCTCCTCCTTCTGATAAGATGTCAGGTCCATAGTAGCCTCACACTGCCTCCCAATGCCAGTGTCACTCACCTCACTTCAGCTCATTACAGAGGCATTTTCTCATCTCACATCATCACAAGAAGGGTGAGTATAGTACAATAAGGTGTTTGGGGAGAGAGATAAACTGCATTCACATAACTTTCATTAAGTACACTGTTATCATTGTTCTGTTCTATTATTGTTAATCTCTCCCTGTGCCTAATTTATAAATTGAACTTTATCATAAGTATGTATGTGTAGGGAAAACCAGTGTATACAGTGTTAGGGACTATCTGCAATTCCAGGCATCCACAGAGATTGTGGCGGGAGATTGGGAGGGGGTCTTGGAACATATCCTCCTCAGATAAGGGGAAACTCCTGGTCTTACACTCAGTGTGACATTGTGATTTATAATAGGAAATATGTATTTGGTATTTGACATAGTTCCTGGCACAGGTCTCTTAAAACTTTTGGAATTTTATGTGATTAGAGAAATAAAAGTGTCTTTTGTTATGTTAATAGTGACTTTTGGAAAGCCCTTAAGTAACTTTAATGTGGAGGCTGTTACCATGGGAATCATCATCCCGGTGTTAAGAGGGTGCAAACTTTCAGTACTTCTGCTCCTCAACTTCCCAACCTCTAGGGAAGGGATGGATGGGGGTGGGTGGGGGGTTGAATTAATTGCCAGTGGTCAAGGATTTAATCTGTCAGGACTTCGTAGTGAAGCAGCCATAAACACACAAAAGGACAGGGTTGGTGACTGGGGGGCGGCTGGAGGAGAAGCACACTTGGAGGCAGTGCTCTGTGCTTTCCCCCTGTTATGTGCAGATTTCAATATCGTCCCCCAAACCAGAGACCGCCAGGGAGACCGAGTCACGCGTGCAAAATCAAAGGGCTTTATTACAGGCTTAAGCTCAGGCTCGCAGACTTCACCAGTGCAGTGGATCCGTGCTGAGAGCCCCAAACAAAGGCGGGGCAGGGCCTTTATGGGGTTTGGGAGGGGGAGTTACAGGAAATTGTGGCACCGGTAGAGCGATCCAATCATTATCACATAACAGCATTGGCAGTAACTTCAACCATACACACTGCCCAGAGTGTTCGGTACTTTTGGACCCAGGACCCTCACGTAGGGTGTAACTAGCCTTAAGCAATAAGTGATTATCTATAGCTTCTATCTCTAGGCCTGCCCTTAGGAATGTTAAGCATTTTAGCTGGCTGCTTCTGATTGGGTGTTACTAGGGTGGTCCCTGGTTGAGCAATCTATGCCCGTTTATTGTCTAATGATTCTGAGAAACTGATACTTAGGCCTCCAAGGTCAGAGGGGAAACTTGAAGCCTGTCATGGAGTCAGTTTGGTTCAGACCTGCGTCCTTTCCCCCCAAACCTTGTCTGTGCATCTATCTCTTCGGTCTGGCTCTTACTGAGTTACATCCTTTTACAGTAAACCAGTGATCTAGTAAAATATTTCTCTGAGCTCTGTGTGCCGTTCTAGCAAATTAATCAAACCCATGACGGTTGTGGAAGTGTCCAGTCTGTAGCCGGTAGGTCAGAAGTACAGGTAACAACCTGTGCTTTCACCTGGTGTCTGGAGTTGGGGGAAGAGGGGGGTTGTCTTGGGGGACTGAACCCTTCACTGTGGAATCTTACGCTATCTCCAGATAGATAGTGTCAGAATTGAGTCGAATGGTAGGGCACCTATAACCGAACCAACATGAGTTCGCTCCGTGGTGAGTCGGAAACTTACCTGGTGGAGTTGTCACACACACAAAACTTTCTTTGAGGCAAAGGAGATCCAAGGGAATGGCTTCCAAAGCTCTCTGGAGCAAAGGTGAATGGATTCCTTTTATTTAGGGTTAGGGTGAATATTTAGAACCGGAAGCCTTGTCATTGTATGCAGAAGTGGGCATAAGGTTGTGCATGCGTCCTAAGGGACCATGACTGTCCACACATTGTGTGTTTGTAGATGAGGCTTGTGCTTCTCCTTGGGTGGAGATTTTATAGTATAATGAGGTAAAGGTAGTCATCAGTCATTCTAGACGTCACTCCATGGCCCATCTGCACAGGTGTGAGTCTGAAGTTAAGCTCAAATGGTCGAGTCTGTCTGGGCTCCTGGAGGTCTTGTCAGGGCAGTGGCTGTCACTAGTGGGGTGGTTTTGCACTCCATTTGCCTGAGTTAAGAGGAGGTGGAAAGAAGAGCTTAAAAATGTGGGAGAAAAGTTGGTGAATACAAGCAGGTGGGCAATAAAGGTCAGGTCTTGGGGTCTAGCTGGGGATACACAATCAGTGGTGTCCCAAGAATTATCTGTTGGTGTGGAGACTGTTGCCACCCACCTTCCCCCTTTGGGACTAGAATCTGTAGGGTGAGAACTGTATTAGAATATTAAGGAGACTAAATTGTCAATGGAAATATATAGTTTAAGAGGCACTGGGGAGAACTTGTGCAAAGAAAAAATTTTTGCATATCTGTGAATCCATTCATTCAAGAAATAGTTTTTGAATACCAACAATAAGCATGAATTATTCTTAGGTGCTGAATGATCAAAGGAGCATCCTGTATCAGGCAATCACTGATAGTATCAGCACTTCTTGAGCTACTAAATTTGTCTTGAACAAAGTAAAGTAAACATACCCCAACCAAGAAGAACATAATTCAGGAACACTTAAAGGACATCAAGGGACACCTGAGTGGCTCAGTCAGTTAAGTGTCTGGCTTCTGCTCAGGTCATGATCTCACAGTTTGTGGGTTCCAGCCCCGTGTTGGGACTCTGTGCTGACAGCTCAGAGCCTGAAGTTGGCTTTGAATTCTGGGTCTCCCTCTTTCTCTGCCCCACTCATGCTCTCTATCTCTCAAAAATAAACAAACATTAAAAAAATTAAAGAAATGTCAAAATAAAGTTCTTACATTCTGTGTAAATCACATCTACTTTGTAATGTTGATACATTGTGCTGTTGCTATTTTGTTTGGCTTATGTAAAACCGAATCTGGCATTTATATTATTTATAACAATTCTTTCTAAAATATGCACTACCTTTGAGTTTAAAGAGTATTATGGAAAAAAGACCATATAAAAGAAAGGACATTCTATAAAGGGAACCAGTTTAGACCTGAAAACTTTTTCACATTATTTCAGTAAGGCCAGATGGGATGCTTTTTCTTCTAAGCTCTCACTTAAGTAAGCACCAAAATCGTGTTACTTTGGAACTATAAGAGATCTGAATTATTTTGTACGCCACATCCTTTGTTTTTCAGAAGAGAAAACTGAGGTAGGGTTATGTTAAGGGACTTGCCCAGGGAAATATAGGGATTTATTTATCTTTTTCCCTATATTTTTATGCTGGGAAAAAAATCTGTATATTCCGCATATTCATGGAAGCCAGGGATTTCATATTATACCAGTGAGTCTACACCTGACTACATATAGGAATCACTTGGAGAGATTTTGTGTAACATAGATTCCCAGACTTCACCTCTGGAATCACCTACTGAATCAGAATCACCCGAGGTGGGAGGTAGGAGCAAGTCAGTACCTTTAACCATCAGCTTAGATGATGCTGAGTTTAGCCATGTTTGAGAAATAATCTGTTCAAACATCTTCTTCCTTCACTTATCTTGTCCCTACTATCTCTTTTTTTCTCTCTAAAGTTATTTTGACATTCAGTCTTCACTCCAAAGTCTGAAATTGGTCAGCAGGAGTGATGGAAAATTATGCCCCTCCCTGTCCCCCACCCCCCGTGCCCCCCCATTGAGAGACCACCTTTGGTAGCACTGATGTCTGTGCCTTTTTCATCTGTTGGATGAATATTAGCTCTGAGGCTGCCATTGCACTAAGGTGTGTGTTTTACGTTCTGGGAGGATAAGGTCTGTATTTAACTTCTCTGTTCCCTTATGTCTCAGCAGGCTTGTGAGGAAAAGGTTAGTTTTATGGTAGACGTTACTTGTGGAACAGGCTCGATAGAGAGTTCCAGGGACTGTAGATGCTCTCATGCCCATATCCTCCTTTTGGACTCTGGACATCCCATCATTATATCATGCCTGTTTCAAACGCCATCTTCCACTTGAAGGTATTGATGACTGCCTCCACAAGATGTGGTTTTCCTCCTCTGATTCCCTTTTGGTTCATTATTGGGCATCATCCTCTGGCCTTAAACTAGCTTTCCTTACCCCTTGTGGGTTCATCGCTATGGCTTTGGTCATTTTAGAGAAATAGTGCTCTTTGTATCTGGATATATTGTAAACTCCTGCACCCATATCTTTTTGAGTCCATGTATCTGCCTCAGCTTCCATCCTGTTTTCTTTGGCATATGTGGTCTGTCCTACAAAAGGGTTTATTAAAACAAAATGCTAGCATGTTATATTAGCATATTCTCTCCCTTAGAGGAATAGCTTTTTAATCCCTGCCACCAGTGTCATAAGTGCCTTTAAGGTAGGTATTCCGTCTCCTTCACTTTTGTACGCACTAAGGACACAGCTCGGTGTTGGGCATTTGTATTTGTTGAATTAGGTTGGCTTGGTTTTCAATAAACCCTAACGCAGGGCTCACATGCTTCTGTATAACATGTTTTTGTTTACTGTATTTCGTCCCATGAGTT
>NC_043708.1:36177181-36249381 GCF_006229205.1 Suricata suricatta
ATCCCTGCCACCAGTGTCATAAGTGCCTTTAAGGTAGGTATTCCGTCTCCTTCACTTTTGTACGCACTAAGGACACAGCTCGGTGTTGGGCATTTGTATTTGTTGAATTAGGTTGGCTTGGTTTTCAATAAACCCTAACGCAGGGCTCACATGCTTCTGTATAACATGTTTTTGTTTACTGTATTTCGTCCCATGAGTTGTGGCATTAGAGGTGATAAGAGAGCAGAGGCCTTTGGATAAGGCTATGCTCTTTCACTGTGGGAAGAAGTATGCAGACCTTCTCCCATCTCATCTTTCTTCACTGTTGTCAGAGATGGGGTTTTCAGAATTCTTTTTTTTTTTTAAAATAGCTTTCTTTTTTTAAAAAAAGTTATTTGTGTTAAGAGATAGAGACCAAGCAGTGGAAGGCAGAGACAGAATCCCAAGCAGGCTCATGCTGTTAGTGCAGAGCCCCATGTGGGGGCTGATCCCGTGTATCGTGAGATCATGATCTGAGCCGAGATTAAGAGCAGGGTGCTTAGTGGACTGAGCCACCCAGGTGCCCCTCTAAATATTCTTTTTTTTTCTAAATAATATTCTTGATGTAAACAGTTATTGCTTGTTTGCACAAAACACCCAATGTGGTTTGCTAACCAAAAAATTGCAACCAGTTTAATGCCTTTATTGAAGAGTAACTAGCATTTGATATAGGAGCAGATGATATCTGAGCCTTCTTAGGTTTTCTTATAGACATAATTTATTTAATACACTCCACTTCTAAACCTCCTTGTCCTTTTTAAAAATTAAACTCTACTTATTTTATATTTACTGCAGCATTTTTGAGAAGAATAAAGTCCTGGAAATAGTTAAAATGTCCAATAGTAGGTTTGTAAAACAAAATTATGGCAAAGCTAGACTTTCTAAATCATATGGTTGGAAAGATAAGACACTGAAAAAAGCTAACAACATATGTTTTAAGTAAAAAAATGAACCGACCAACCAATCAACTAACAAAAATAACGTTTACAGAACAGTATTTGCATTATGATTCTGATTTTTTTTTTACATATGGCTTTTTTCTATTTCTTGTATAAAAGCCTTTGAATATTATGTGCAAGGAAACAAGAAGGAGAGAAGAAAATTACATACACATTTAGAAATACATTGTTAAAGCTAAAAGTTATTACAGAGTTTGGAATCACTGAATTCCAATTAGAGATAACTAATTTGGCACTTGAGGATGGGACTTGCAAATAATTCAAAAAATTTTACTGATTTTAATGACAATTTTAGGCAAATATAACAGGATAAGAAACTACAAATCAGTGAGCATCAGTTTGTGAGGAAAATGTCATTTTATATGCTGAAAAAATCATTGTCTTATACAACTTGCACTAGATAAAGTAGTGACCGCATAAAGATTAATGTCCTATTTTAAAATCATCAAATATGAATTGTTTGAGAAAATGAAAAAAATGTGATTTTACAATATCAAGTAGCTAATATTTCTTCTGCTTTCTTGTTTCTTCTTCTCCTTCCCAGTCGGGCTCCCATTAGACCAGGTGCACTGAAATTGAACTAAACATACTCCTCAGTTTCTTCCAATAATATTGTGATCCCTCTGGGCGAAGCCTCCCTTTTATTTTATTTCTTTTTCTTGTCTTTGATTTCCTTTCCCCCTTATTCTACCCCCTTCCTTTTCCATAGTTATTCCTTGTAGCATGTTTATTGTGTGCCTTTCTGATCCATCTTCCGTTTGTTTATGAAATAAGTATATTTTGGAAATGATATTACTTTGTGTGTGTTTGTGTTTAAACTCCACATACGTCATACCGTGCAGGAATATTGATAGTTTCTTACTGTTTTCACTCACCCTTATGTACCTGAGATGTTTTATGTTGCTGTATGATAATCTGTTTCATTATGTCTGATGTTGTATAGTGCCCCAGTCTTCTATTTTATTATCTATTCTAGCAGTCGTGAACTCCAACTTCTGATACTTGGCTACATTCAACAACAAATATCTTCATACACATCTTCTTGTGGCCCCATGTGAGAAATTATTTATCTCTATACCCAGAAATAGGATTGCCAGATAGTAGAATATATGCAGAATTTGTAAAGCAACTGCTGCCGGATATCTGTGCACAGTACCTTTCTGTTTCCTCTCTCAGCAGCCATGAAGGAGGGTTACCGTCTTCCTAAATCCTTGTACTTCACAATAGTATTTACATTTCTCTTTTTATTTTTATTTTATTTAAAAAATTTAAAAAAGGTTTTTAATTTATTTTTGAGAGACAGAGAGAGACAGCATGAGCGGGGAGGATCAGAGAGAGGGAGACACAGAATGTGAAGCAGGCTCCAGGCTCTGAGCTGTCAGCACAGAGCCCAACATGGGGCTTGAACCCATAAACCGTGAGATCATGACCTAAGCCGAAGCTGTATGCTTAACCGACTGAGCCACCCAGGTGCCCCTACATTTCTATTTTTAAACATGTGATGTGTGTTGGGACCCCTGGGTGGCTCAGTCAGTTAAGTGTCTGCCTCTTGATTTCAACTCAGGTCATGATCTCACTGGGAGTTTGAGCCCCACAATGGGCTCTGTCCTGACAGAGCAGAGCCTGCTTGGGATTCTCTTTCCCTCTCTCTCTGCCCCTCACCTGCTCACATTCTCATTTGTCTCTCTCTCTCTCTCTCTCTCTCTCTCTCTCTCTCTCTCTCTGTCTCTGTCTCTGTCTCTGTCTTTCTGTCTCTCTCAGAGTAAATAAATAAACTTTAAAAAATGTGATGTGTCTTATGTACCATCTCATTTTGTTTTGGCTAAAATTTCAAAAAGCATTCTTATGACACTTGACAATTGCCAGGAATTTCAAATCGTCCATTTTATTGTCTAGTAATTGCATTCCCGAGGCTTTGGACTCTTTTGCTATTTATTGAAGGACACAAAATGTGTTGCATATTTAAAGGTGATTGTAGGTTTTGAGGGAATGGCATTTAGTAGCATCTGATCTCATCTCATGACCCCTAGGAAGCCCTGACACTTGAAGACATCAAAACGTATTATCATAAGTAGGGTAGAAACCATGTTAGCATTTTACTGTTGATTAACCTGAGCTCATTGTTCTTATTTTTATTTTTTAAATGGTTGTTTACTTATTTTGAGGAGTGGGGAGTAGGATAGATAGGGAAAGAGAGCATCCCAAGCAGGTTCTGCGCTGTCAGCACAGAGCCCAACGTGGGGCTCAGTCTCAGGACCGTGAGATCATGCATGACCTGAGCTGAAGTCAAGAGTTGGACGCTTAACTCACTGAGCCACCCAGGCGCCCCAGAGCTATGCTGTTTTTAGAGAGAGAAGAAGAGCAGTCATACAGGTATGGAGGATTGGAGTAGATAGATGCTTTCAAATATGTTTTTTCTGGAAGGCTCATTAATAATCCATTACCCAAGCCATCACATTAGACAATGAAACAATTAAGAGACACTTTATTGGATGTAATTCACAAGGAGTTTCATTAGCACAGGGTCCTCTCAGCCAGCCAGAGCACAGTACACATGAAAGATGCCAGTCAGTGTGTCATTTGGCTGAGGGCTCTGATTCACACGGTGGCACTGAGGGAAAGTGTTGGACAGCAGAGGTGCCTCCGAGACCTCACACTCCAAGGGTTAGAGATGTCCAGTGCTATCCCTACTTTCCATTAATTACACACCATGGATGTACCGTTTGTGACTCTATCTAAATCCTCTTAAATTCCTATAAATTAATGGGTTGGTTTGGTTACAATTTCACCATATGAGGTAACTCCTTGATTTATTCTAAAATTATCACTTTCAGATTTTGAAAGCTGTGTCATTTCTAAAATTTCCTTCTTATTCCCTCTCCCTCAGGATTCTTGCTTTTTGATTCTTGACTATAGATTTGAGCTCATTCTCCCATTAACTTTTGTGATAACCTTATTCTTATGGCTGAGTCCAAGCTAGAGACCACACTTACCAGCTGTGTTGAGTCAATAGCCAGCCTATAGATAATATTATGCTTTTTGTGGTGACTGAATATGGCGTTTTAGTCCAGGAGTATTGTTGACAATTAGCAGATTAAGACAGATTGGTAGAACTCATGAATAGGTTATATATTTTTTTGTTTGTAAGGTTCCTTTCTCCTCTGGAAATGTGTCAACACTAACAGCCATTCTTGCTGGTAGGTATCATAATAAGGCTTATTTGTGAGGTTTTGCTGGCAGAATAAAGGATCCAAGAATAAGTAAATCCTGCTGTAAAGCAAACCCACCTGTCCTTAGAAATTTTCTAGGGCAGGAAATACATGAAAATGCTCTGGCCAATTGGATATAGCCTAGGCCAGACTTCAGGAAAACTTGTCCCTTACTCCCAAAAAGACCACATTTTACCACCAGTTAGTTGTGTGGCAGTAAAAGTGGCAAGATTATTCAGAGCAGGTCCTGAATGGGTTTATGTTTCAACCTCATCGGCTCACAAAGAAAGAAGACACATAAAATGATGTATGTATTCCTTTAAGATACAATGACCCTGCTGGTTAGCAAGTATGGCCGCACCCCTGTTCTCGAATTACAGAAAGTGTGGGGCTGGGATTGGGGCTGAGCTTTCTTTTAACCCCACCCAAAGGAAGCATTCCAGTAACAATTCAGCCAGTGTATACCACATTATAATTTGCAACTGCACATGCATTATCCTTTTAAAGCCCTTACACTCTGAGGTATATGAACATTATCATCATTTTACTGATGAGGAACTAAGAGTCAAAGCAGTTATATGATTTGCCCATGAATTATGCAGTTTGTAAATGGTGCAGTGGTCTTCTGTTATGTCATGATCACTCATATTATACAAGAGACAGCTTCTGTGCATCTAATTTTCTTTTCTTTTCAATAAGATACCACTGGAGTTGTAGTCATTTATAATTACTGTAAGGGAAGCTTGGCATTCTGAGAGAGCAGTTTGAAATTCTGAATTTTTTTTTGGTATTTCCATTGTATATTCCTGGAGGATATACACAAGAAATGTGTAAGATTATTATATAGGTAAATAGTTTCAAAAGCCTGATGATTATTGTTTCTGAATCTTGGTTTCCTTCAAAGTCCATTAACCATTCAAAGACTGCATTGAGCTTCAGCCGTCCAGAGTCAGGCTGCTGGAAGCCTTGATAAAGACACTAACACTCACATGTAAAATAGCCAAGCAAATAAAAAAATGTGTCATTTTCATGGACTTTGCGGAAGCATTGATTTAGTCAGTTTGGACAGCTTCAGATGGAAATACGTACTTTCATTGGAAGGATGGATAATACATTTCAGATATTCCTTATGGTTCATTTTGGAATTTTTTTAATTAATTGCTGAATTCTACCACTTCAAATATGTGTTCTGTCGCTGGAAATATATGGTTTAATAAAAAAAAATATGAGTGAAACAATATAAATAGAAGACTAGCTTTAAAAAAGTATCCAGATTGTAATAATCTAGGATTTTTTTTCTTCAACTGTCTTTATTAGGACAGGCAATTTTACCATTGAAAGGGCTAAATTAGTGAAGAGTATATTATAGAAATTTCTGACTTTATTTGAAAAGTTGCTTGTTTTCATCTTTAGAATTTTCACTGAATCAGACTTGTGTTTGCTATTAAGTGGTATTATTGCATCAATTTCCAGGACCTGTTAAAAATTTTGAGTTGTCACTTATTTTTAAATCCTATTAGATTGATTTTTCAGAATTTTTATCTTATTTTCTGGTTATATTATAGACAGTCCCTTTTTAAAATGTTTTTTTGTTGTTGACCAATTTGTGGATACTGACTTTATTAAACCATAGAGCACTGACATTTACTAAGAGTAAAATGTTTTGTTGTTTTACAAAATTTTTAAAAAATATATTTATTTTTGAGACAGAGTGATAGAACTCGAGGCAGGGAGGTGCAGAGAGAGAGGGAGACACAGAATCCAAAGCAGGCTGCAGGCTCCGAGCTGTCAGCACACAGCCTGATGTGGGGCTTGAAGCCACGAACTGTGAGATCATGACCTGATATGAAGTTGGATGCTTAACTTACTGAGCCACCTAGGCGCCCCTTTTTCTTCCTTTTTAAGACCATAAACATTTTGTTAACTTAATTATTTTAACTTTTTGTTTCTGTTTTTTAATGTTTTCTTTTATTCTTTTTTTTTTTTTAGTGTTTATTTATTTTGCATGTGTGTGCACATGTTGGTGGGGCGGGGGGGGGGGGTGGGAGGCAGAAGAAGAGGGAGAGAGAGATTCCCAAGCAGGATCCCTGAGCCTGATGTGGAGCTTGATCTCATGACCATGAGATCATGATGTGAGCTGAAATCAGGAATCAGACACTTAACCAACTATCAACTCAGGGATCCCCCCAATTTTTTTTCTATTAAGGAGTCTTTAAAAAAATTTTTTTTATGTTTTAATTTATTTTTGAGAAAGAGAGAGAGACAGCCTGAGCAGGAGAGGGTCAGAGAGAGAGGGAGACACAGAATCTGAAGCAGGCTCCAGGCTCTGAGCTGTCAGCACAGGGCCTGATGTGGAGCTCGAACCCACGAACCATGAGATCATGACCTGAGCTGAAGCCGGAAATTCAACCCACTGAGCCACCCAGGCGCCCTATTAAGGAGTCTTTAGATTAAAAATAATTGTCAAACCTGGTTGATTTAAAAAGTTCACCCTATAAAAATATTAACAGTATTAAAGTAGTGTCTAAATTTCTGGAAGGAAGGAGGTATCTTTGTGCCCTTTAATTGAGTAATTCTAGTTTCACAGTAATATCTTCAAGAGATTTTCATGAAATTCTCATGAAGCAGAATTTAGTCTTTGAAGCAATGGCTTTTCAATACTGTCTTTACAGGTAGGCTCTGAGCACTTCTCTGTGAGTCTGGCTCTGAGATCATGGAGTTAGAATCTGCCATTTATTTTGAGATTCTCTTACTTAATTTACTATTACGACAATGAAAATTCTTTTTTGAAAATGTAGGGTTCAGACTGGACAGTCTTTGGTAAGTCTCATCTAAGTCCTTTCATTTCTTAGTTTCTAGAAACAAACCAGTTGCCTACGTTAGTATCATAAAGTGGGCCATTAGTCTGTAATATCTGGTTGTGATATGGCATTGCTGTATGACCCTCTAGTTTTTCTGGATCTTGCTATTCAACTATGCTTTTCATGTTACAGAATTTCTAGATTGATATATTTAGGGGTAGATTTCCCATGAAGATCACAAATCTTAACCTTCAGGGGCCCTCACTTGAGTGGATGTCTTTCAAAGCTGTGTACCTAATTTTGTTTTATAATTTTATATTTTCTTTAAAGAGGGTCTCTAAAATTGTATAAGCTTTAGGCTCTACCACACTTGGGTTAGCCTCTGGCCAAAATACTAAGTCATTGAAACTGGAAGAAGAGCAGTAACAAAGGTAAACCCGGACCTTCAAAATTTTATTCCAGGTATCTGGGAGTGCCATGTATTCTTCCCCCGTGGATTAAAGGATCTGGACAACTTTGCTAACCAGGAGGACTGGTACCTAGAGCCAGATGCATGACTGAGGACTGTGAAACCTCAGAGTGGAGTTTTAGAGGCTTGAAGTCCTTGACTAAGCTCTGTTTTGTAGATTTTCAGACTTTTGGTGACATTCTCTCAGAAAAGTGGATAATTTCAAACATTGGGAGATTTTTGTGGCATATAAAATCTCACTTTTTAATTTATGTTTTGTATGTTTCCCATCCCCATGGCAACAGTGTGTGTCTTCTTCAATTTCTCCACATTGATTTCCTCCCATGAGCCCCATGTATACCTGTCTTAACTGGTGAGAATAACTGATAAGAAGGCTCATGTATTATATGTGCAACATGGAGTCTTTACATTTCCTTGTTGTGTGGGAGGATAGATACTCAGTGGAAACATTTCTGTTTATTCTGTGACCTTTAACAACATCTGTCAAAACATTAAAAACTCTCATTGTTGGTTATAAATGGAAGGAAATAGTAAAGCTCATGTAGCACACTGATTTAGAACATAAGAAACACTGAGAATTAAAGGGCTTCATTTCTTTGTAAAAAACGATCACAAGTTACTTGAATAATACTTGCCGTCTTGTAATATAGCCTGACGTGAGGAGAGATTTTTTTCTCCTGTTAAAGGCTCATACTCCTTCGTAAGTCTGTATCAACCTCAACTATTTTATCCTGGTTCTCTCCCCATTGTGAACTCTCTCCTAGAGCTCTTTTAATATGAATTTATTTATTTATTTGTTTATTTTACTGGCATCTCTTCCTCTGGGAAACTTTGATCCTTTTTGTCACAACCACTTTCCTGGTTTATGTTGACAAGTACACCCGCCCTCGTTTCCTCTGGTTGCATATCTAGAGTCTCTTTCCCTTTTTTAAAAAGTTTGTTTATTTTGAGAGAGAGAGAAAGAGAGCACAAGCATGAGTTGGGAAGGGGCAGAGAGGGAGCGGGAATTCCAGGCAGACTCTGTGCTGTCAGTGCAGGGGCTAATGTGGGGCTTGATCTCACAAACTATGAGATCATGATCTGTGCTGAACTTCAGAGGTGGACACTTAACTGACTGAGTCACCTAGACCCTTTATAATGTCTCAAGTGACAGCAGGGTCAACATACCCACAGTTGTTTTTCATCTATAACTTCATGTATGTTCAATTTGAATGTCATTTCCAGCATTATTATTTTTCCTATCTTTAATGGTCAGTCTTTGATAGCTAATTCCTGATCTTGATGATCCATTCTTGTAAAATGTCATGTGAGTTTATTGCTGAGAGCCAAGGAGGCAACACAACTACATGCTTAGTGTCTGGGCATGAACTTAATAACAGATGTACCACAACCAATATTGATGAAAGAAGTTATATGATTGGTGTATATGTGTATCTGTTATTTACTAGCGATTTGTAGACTGAGGAGCTAGAAGCAAAGTTTATATTTTATGCAACTGTTTACACTTAATATACTATGATAACAGAAATTTGAACCATGCTGTTGGGAAACTGGTTTGTTAAACTGTAGTAACTGAAATTTGTGCCTGTAGGAACTATGTAAATGGATAACTCTATTTCCCTCTCTGTATGTTTGAAATAACTTGTAAACCTAGCTTTTAGCAGGCAGTTTAACAGAATGATTAAGACATTCTTTCAATAATTTAGTTCTTTCTGGGGTGGCAACGTGTTATTTTGTAACTAAATATGAATACTTAATCAAAAAAGACAACTCTGTGATTTTATGTAGCATTTGAAAAGCAACCCAAAACTGAAATGAATTTTTTTTCCAGTTTTATGTATGGAGAATTGACTGACAAGAAGACCATTGAGAAAGTGAGGCAGACTTTTGACAACTATGAGTCAAATTGCTTTGAAGTTCTTCTGTACAAGAAAAACAGTATGTATCTAAATTATCAATAAGATGTGTCAACTCTGATTAATGTTATATTTTGGTTAGTGGCAGTTGAGCTGTAGTGTAGGGAGAATATAAAACTTTGTTCCTTCTCTTGGCAAAGGCAGGATATGCTGATAAGATTAGGTAGCAAAACTAATAAATGAAAAGCAACAGGAAAATATGGTGCCTTAATGGAATTGTGTGTGTGTATGTGTTTGTGTCAGGTGGCAAAATGTTTTGTAATTAATACTCATGGTAAAGATCCTGTAGTTATATGACAACAGCTAAAAATGACAGAGAAATCCATTCATTTCTTCTGATGATTAAAGGAAAAGGTCATTGGTATCACTGAGTATGTGTGATTACCTTTCTACATGTGTCTTGATAACATGTGATATCTATTTGAGGTCAGTTTTTACCAATATGACCTTTTGCTAGACTCAGACTCTTGTGTGTGAAAGGCTTACAGAAGTAGTCCCTACTTTCAGAATAGGAATTCTCATCTGGTAAATTTGTATTGATTATGGTGAGCTGTTCTCTAGGACAGAATTTGTGAGTGATCAATTGCACATTATATAATCACATGAGACCCCATGATATGGACTCTTTGAGAGTTTGGAGGAAAAAGCCAGCCAAACAAAAACCAAATAGTATACTCCACAAGCAAGTTTCCTTTCTTTCTTCTTCTTCTTCTTTTTTTTTTTTTAATGTGTATTCATTTTTGAGAGAGAGAGAGAGAGAGAGGGAGGGAGAGAGAAAGAGAGAGAGAATGAATAATGAATGAATGGGGGAGGGGCAGAAAGAGAGGGAGACTCAGAATCCAAACCAGGCTCCAGACTCTGAGATGTCAGCACAGAGCCCGAAGTGGGGCTGGACTCATGGAGCTTGAGATCATGACCTGGGCCGAAGGGGTCCAGATGCCGTACCAACCAACTTTCCTTTCTAATTCATTTTCTTTGGGTAGTCTGGTTACTTTTATTTCTTTTTCCTAAACTGACCTTTTTTTTTTTTTTTAATTTTAAATGAACAGTCACCTCCTACAATGGGGTCGTTTATTTACTATTAATAATAAATGATAGCAAAGCCAATTGTTATCTTCATGGAAATTGATGGTCACTAAATTTTTCCCCAATTGGGGAATCATTTTAGCTTCAACAGGAGACACTTGCTCTGTGTTCACAGCTGGTTGGAGTGTTTGCAGCATAATTCATTCTCTCCATCTGACCTCAAACATTTGTTCACCATAAATTATTTAGAATTGAACTTAGTTTTCTCTTTTTATTAATGGGTCATCAAGGGGATAGCAACAACCACAGGCATTGTTTTAAAATTAGTGTATGTGGTAATGGGAATGTTGGTTTTTAATGGTTTTACCTTGGACTGTCTTCTTTTATCTTTCATTTTAGAATCTAGGCCAAAGAGGTATTTCTCTTTAGTCCTAGCCCAATGTCTGTTGGCTTGTCACCTGGAAAACAATCCATTCTGAATGAACTGCTCTGTCTTCTACCAGAGAAAAGTCAAGTTCAAGGTGTTTTCTGGGTCTTTTTCACCAGGTCCAGAGATGTGTTGATAATTTGTAGTAGACCCATGTGTCCCCTCCACCATCATTTTTGTATGGGGGTTTTATCCTTTGAATGACTTAGATATATGCCCCAAGTTTAGCAAATAACTTAAGGGTACTCCATATTACTAAAGTCATTTTACTCTGACACTAAGAAGAACAAACAAATCTTTGCCTGATTTTAAAGCATGAACGCCAAGTTCATAGTTTGAGTTTCTCAAAAATACCTTTGTGGAGATTCTGTTTCCCTTCTTTATATCCTTTATATCATGTTAGCAACAACTTGAATTTTACACTTCCAAAAATTTCCTTCCAAGGTAGTATTTTGCTTTATTTTAGTGGTTTGAGATTCTTTGATGTGCATTGAGATTTTTCCTTTAATATGAAGGATAAATATCATTTATGTATTTGAATAGAGTTCTCTTACACTTAAAGTAGCTTTAAAGTCTTGCAAATTGTTAACTGAAGGATCTTGACCATCAACTGAAAAAAGTATGTTCTTGTAACTTTTTAGAATGTTAGATAGAAAAATTCACATGTCTGTGGCATAAATGTTTTGGGAATGCCCGAATGCCAAGTCTTCCCAGCACTTCCATTAAGTAATCAGGTTACGGGGCGCCTGGGGGGCTCAGTGGGGTAAGCTTCCAACGTCCGTTCAGGTCATGATCTCACGGTTTGTGGTTCGAGCCCCGCGTCGGGCTCTGTGTTGATAACTAGCTCAGAGCCTGGAGCCTGTCTTTGGATTCTGTATCTCTCTCTCTTTCTCTCTGACCCTGCCCTGCTTGTGCTGTCTCTCTCTGTCTCTCAAATATAAATAAAAACATAAATTTAAAAAAGTGATCAGGTTAAACAGCATTTTGCACACGAGGGGATTGAGGGATCTGATTTAACATGTGTCATCACTGACATGTCCGTTTTTAGGCTCTATTTTTAAGGTCCGTTGCTCTGGTCAGCAGGGGGCTGTTTCTACATTGAGAAGAAAAGAGTGGCTCTGGGATGATGATTTAAATGGGTCTGTCTGTCTGCACAAAGGCAGACCTGGGGTAGCCTGGGCTGCTCCAGACGATCGAGGCCACGGCCCAGCCCTGAGTTGCCATCTACAACTGTCCTTCCTGTCTAACCCTCTTCTACGTCCTGCTTCCTTGAACCCTGAAACCAGAATATGGGTATTTCACCAGCCACTCAGCACATCTCCTGTCTACTTGGGCAGTCTGACCCTGTAGCTCAACTTGGAAAAAAAAAATCTACCTTCATATCTGAAAGCAATTTTAAAAACAGCTATGACTCTATGCTAAAATTTGAAAAGTTGCTGTTTTCATAGGAAGGTGGGAAATGTAACATCATCTCTTTCTGTTCAAATTTTTAACAGACCTTGGAAAATGGCATATTTTTAATGCCCTTTTCTCTCTGTTTATGACCCTGCCGCCTCCAGCTCACTGTGTTGGAGCAGCCGCAGGCCATGTATCTGCGAGCATGTGTGTCTGGTGATTTGTAAAGCTGCGTCCATCACTCACACTTTTTGGGTACACTGTGTAGAATAAGAAGCAGAAAATAAAGAACAAGCCTGTTTGGGAGATGTGTGATGGCTTTTGAGATCGTTATGTTGCCCATATTTTTCAATAGGCCTCAGGGTTGCAAAGGACCTGAACTGAATATTTCATAAAAATTTCCTCTCTCTAATTCTCTGATTTTTTGAATCTGGTAGTTAAACCATCTCTTCTAGTCTAGATGAAAAATTCCCCTTTGTGGTGACATTATTATGTGACTTCTTTTGGCCAAAGGCATGAAAGTTTTCCCTATTTGGTTTTCATTGCAAGCCACTAATAGGCTATCAGCTCTCACGTAGATACTATTAAGAGCTGCATATTTCACTCCCCAAATCCCAAACCCAACAAAAGCATCTAGGTCTTTAAGACAGGAAAGTTAGAGAGGCTTTACTGGACGATGGCTTGGAAAGAATATGATGCAAACTGTGTCCTTTTGATTTTGATGGAACATTCCTTCAGTGTTTTATCGTTTAATGGATAATTACTCCTTTGAAGGCATTTCTTGTGTCTTCAAATATTTATTATTTGAACTAATGCCAGTTCCTGGTTTGTCCAAACGCTGAGCCTTAAGTGCTCTGAAACTCTTTGTTTTGCGGAGGCTGCAGGAGCCACTGTTTAAAGAACGGAGTCAAGCCTCATTCTTTGAGCGGAGGAGATAGGAAGCCATGGCTGACAAAGACACTGGAGAATCTCAAGGGTTGGGGACACAGCTTTTTGTTTTGTTTTTTCTTAAGATTGCCTTACAAGCTTCAGGTAGAGTTGTGTGTACGACATGCACCAAGCAGTGTTGACGTCCTCTCTCTCTGATGTAGGGGCTGTCAAAGGCATACAGCCCTCATATGACTCTGACGGATGAGAGAATCTTGAGATAGGAACAGCCTTTCAAATGTTCCTCAGAGAGGACTGCTTATCAGAGCCTCAGGGATTGCTGTTGAGGTCAATTGGAAACACTTCTCAAAGTGACAAGGAGACATGTAGGCGTGGTCGTTTGTGGGGAAACTATGAAAAGGGATTTGCTGAGAGAAGTAGGGGTGTAGGGACACAGACCTCAAGGTAATGCTTGTGTTACTTAAGTAGTGAGACTGCCTTTGTGCTCCGGTGTTGTGAAATGACACCCTCTACTCTACTTTCAAATTCTGGGATTTTGGTTTGAAAAATGTTTACTAATATTTGAGCAACTGGTAGTTGCTTGATTTGGAAAGCAATGAAAACACCGTTGTTTTGGTGCTGGTTCCTGGCATAGCAATTGGCAGCTAAAGGAAGAGGAAAGGCAGGAGACCAAATCCCTGCTGCAGATCTGTCACACTCTGTTGTCCTTTCTCTCTCTTACAGGAACCCCTGTTTGGTTTTATATGCAAATTGCACCAATAAGAAATGAACATGAAAAGGTGGTATTGTTCCTATGTACTTTCAAGGATATTACATTGTTCAAACAGCCAATAGAGGATGAT
Organism: Suricata suricatta; assembly: GCF_006229205.1. NCBI lineage: Eukaryota > Metazoa > Chordata > Mammalia > Carnivora > Herpestidae > Suricata > Suricata suricatta. Next base: position 36,191,132 of record NC_043708.1, read on the forward strand.
TCAACAAAAGGTAATTTCCAAAAGGATGGCCACACTTAAGAATTAGGCTGTCAGTTATATATATTATTGTTGTTATTATTATTATTTGGAAAGATACATTGGTTGAACTGGAAAACAAAATTTTACGATATAGTACTTCCTTTGCTATACATTCACGCTAGTGGTTATCCACAATCAGTTTTATCCAGTCATATCATCTGAATGGAAATAGCATGGCTATCCAAAGTTAAAATGAGAATTGGTTAACTTAAATTATGATAAGAGGAATTTAGATAAGATATAAGGAAGAATTTCATAGACCATTATTAATTTAGAATCAATATAATGACAGTTCCAAAAATTTCTACCAGGATGAGATTTAGAAATACAAAATTTAACAACCTGTGAGATGGTTTGGGTGAAGTCTTTTCATAGCACAGTTGATCAGTTGATTGAATTTGGTTGAATTGATAAGTGATTGATTAGTTGATTTTTTTCAGGTTACTTTTCACCCTCTACCCATTCAGCTGTTTTAGATACTCTTGGGTAGATGCTGTTAGATTATGTGAAGAATAATTTTGTAATCAGGTGAGTGGCTGGCAAAATGCAAACACCCTGACCATAGTCTTACTGACTGTAATATTCAGGGAGATGGCTATGGAAAGCAGGAGTCAGTGGCATGTACATGTATCCCCTTTTCTAGGTAGTATATTCTCATTTTATTCCCTCCAATTATGTTTAAATTAAAAACTGGTGTCATATAAATGAAGAATTTCAAATACTCTTAGAAATTTTTATGAAATGTTATTTTTAATAATCCCTTTGGAGACTAAAAATGAAATCTTCTTTGTATTTGGCAAATATTGTCTTCCTTTTCTTACTGCTTAAAAAAACTGGCATAGGAATTTAATCTTTCCAACCATAATCATAATTATAGAAAAATTTTATAGTTTTATTTCTTGCATATGTATTCAGTTTCTGGTTAGTATCAAATTGCAAGAGGAAAATTTTACAATGTGCAAACCATTTAAAGTATAACAAAGAATAATGTGTTTGCAAATGTTCCTGAAAATGTGTGTATTAAGTGATTTCCTGGAAGATTGAATATTCACTTTTGGACTCACACTTCTTCCTCTATTTCTACTCAGAGACTCAGTGTCTAGGAGGTTTAGGATAAATTTAAGTACTATTTAAAAAATTGAGTAGTCTTCTAATAGTATTTATGCTTAATGCTTATTTGTTTTAAAATTCTAAGGTGCTCATCTAATAGCCATAAAATATGTGTTCTCAAACTTACATGGAACATTCACTAGATCACATTCTGGCCATAAAACACACCTGGACACATTTAAAAGAATAGAAAGCTTGTAAAAAGGCATGTTTTTAGACCACAATGGAATTAAACCAGAAATCAATAACAGAGCTAAGAAATTTCCAAATATTTGGAAATGACACATTTGTAAATAGCCCATGGGTCAAAGAAGGCTTAACATAAATAAGAAAAATATTTTGACTAAATGAAAATGAAAGTACAAATTATCAAATTTATGGGATTCAGTAAAAGTAGTGGCTAGAAGGAAATGTATGTAACATTAAATGCATATATGAGAAAAGAAGAAAGATATAAAATTAATAATCTAAGCTTCTATCTTAGGGAGACAAAAAGCAATTTAAACCAAAGCAAGCTCAAGACAAGAAATAAGAAACCTTAGAGCAGAAATCAATGAAGTAGAAAATAGGAAAACATCAGAGAAAATCACCACAACTCAAAGCTGGTTCTTTGAAAAGATCATCAAAGTTAATAAACCTCTAGCCAGGCTAAGTGAGAACAAAGGGAGAAGATACAGGTGACCAATATCAGAAATTAAAGCACGGCCATCGCAACTCATCCCAAGGACATTAAAGCATTATAGAAGAATACTTTGATCAACTCTATAGCCACTGAATTGATAATTTAGGGGAAATAGGCCATTTCTTTGAAAAACAAACTGCCAGAACTCACACTGGGAGAAATAGATAACCTAAATCATTCTATATCTATTAAGGGAGTTTAATCAATAATTAATAAACTGCCACAACAAAGGATGTTTTTTTAAATTTTTTGTTTTTGGCAAATCTACAGTCTTTTCCAAAAATAGAAGCAGAGAGAGCTCATTTAACTCATTCTGTGAGGCCAGAACGACATTCATACCAAAGCCAGAAAGAAACACTGCAAGAAAAGAACATTACAAACCAATATTTCTCATGAATATAGATATAAAAACCCTCAATAAAAATTGAACCCACAGGACAACCAAGTATTCCACATATGCAAAGCTGGTTCAACATGAAAAAAAATCAATCCCTGTAAACGACCACTTCAACAGGCTGAGAAAGAAAGATTATATCATCATTCAACGTAGAACAAGCATGATGATGAAACCCAGCACCCATTCATGGTGAAAACTCTTAGTAAAGTAGGAATAGAGAGGAACTTCCTCAACTTGATAAGGAACATTTACGAAAAGCCTGTAGCTAACGACTGACTGTAGCTTAAAGTAATATGTTTTTAAATAAAAGATAAATAATTGGTATACGATTTGTGACCTAACATATTCTTCAGGTGAATTTCTCTAGCCTTCACACTGAATTACAATAATACAGAGTAAAAAGATTTCATGTCAGTCTTTTCCCTTCAATAATATTTATATATTTACATATATTTTACACGTATATATGTATATTTCTAATATAAATGAATATTATTTTCTGTCACTTGTTTAAGTGGTTTTGTGACACAGCTGACGTTAGGGAGAGTGTGCTATATTCTCAGTTTTGGCCTGCTGAATGTTGATGGTCTCAGGATATTTAGTCTATTTATAGAAACTGAAAGTTGATAGCATGTAAAGTGAGACTGGGGTAAAAGGTGCTAATATATAGCGTTGACTCTTCTCAAATTAATGACCTTCTGTTTATCTGCCTACACCTCCATCTTTGTATCCTTACTTTGGAATCACAGAGGTCTTCCTTTGGTAAAGATCTCTTTAACTGCATAACTCATTCTTATAAAGAAAATGGCATTTGAATAAATGCCAAAAAACTTAGACCTTTTGATTTTGAACTATGTGCTGGATAGATAAGTGAATTAGAATTTAGAAGGGAAATCAGACTGCACTATGAAAAGCATTAGAGAAGATGATCTCTTTCCAAGGCTTGAATTTGCAGAGAAAGAGCTTATTTTAAACAGACTTTTGAGACTCTTTTACAACTTTCAAATACATAACACATTATTGAAAAAGTAATGCACAATGTAACTATGAATGCTGTATATGAGCTACTTTCTATTATTCATATGAGCTATAAGATTAATAGAAAAATTCAATAGAAATAAACTACTTATGCCATTAAGTAATCATCCTGCTCTCTCTATGAAGGTAGAAGCATAGGAAAGTATGTTTGGAAATCCTGGCAGAAAAATATGTCCCTCAAATTATTAAATTGAGTAAAGGGGACTGTGGAACTTCTAAGCAAGTGCAGATGAGATTTTGTGATAATACCATAAAATCAAAATGATTTGGCTATAGAGCATTTAACTGGGAGATGGTAGATTTACTTTTAATTCAGCCTTGGGCACCGGAATTACTTAACGTGAGACTTCATGACTCTTCTAGGAAAATTTTGTTCCCCTTGTTTATCTATTTTATCAATTCCCTCCCCCAATAAAAAATTCTGATTAAGCACACAGCACACAGAATGGTGCAGGCTCTATTCTACATCCTCAAGATATTTAGTTCCTTCCTGCACATCCTCATGGGAAAAGGGGAGACAAGTAAATATAGATTGGAAGTTTTCTTCTGATTGCTCTTATTTTCTCAGTAATATAAAAAACATGGTTCTCACCTGAGAGTAAGGGTGGTAAAGGAGATGAAGTACTGAAGGTTTGGGGAGAGAGGAGTAGGCATGAAATGGTGATCTAAGAGGGTGGAGAAGTGAGTGGGCGAGGGGAATGCATTTAATTTGCTGAACACTAAGGTCTGCTTGGGGCTAGAGATCATGAATTCTACCAGCATCTTTGAGCGTGATTATATGTTTACTCCACCTATGTTTAGTAAAAGGTGTATAGATGCAGTAGCAGTGAAGAGCTGGATTTAATCGGAGTTGGGATTTGGTAAGGTGAGTAAGATGAATCTGAGAGAAGGATCAGGGAGTTGAAGCTGTTGCAAGGGAAGAGATGGAGGGTGTTTGCAAAATTCTGAAGAAATACTTTGGTAGTAGAGTTCTACCTGAGACATAGGAAATAGTGTTTTAAGATGCAGAATAGACACGTGAATCTATACATTAGCAGGCAAGAATGTAACTGTTAATCCAGAGCAAGGGCATTTTACCTTTTCAATGTGAAAAAGGGGCCAGTGATGAGAGCAAGGGTCGAAAGTCCTTTGAAGATTTGCCAAGCTTGGAATTAACATTAATCTCCTTCTACGTGATTTGGTATTTTTACCACGAAACCCAGACATACTGTTGAAAGACTTGTGAACTAATTCTGAATTTCATTAGTAACTCTAATGTGATAGCAATTTAAGTGCACCTCTTCCTCATAATGAATCTCACGATACCAAAACTTCATTCTAGGTTGATTTTTGCCTTTAAAATGAATGGCACGGAGTGATGTCAATGATACCTTTGACTTATACAGTGATGGGTGGTGGTAAATACCATTGAGGGGGAAGGAAACCTGTTTTGATGGATTAGTTACTATGTCAGGAACTTTATATTCTTTATTGCTCTTTCCTATAATTTTGAAGATTAATATTGCTATCTCTGTTTTACTGTTGAAGATCCTGACTTGGAAAGTGTGACTGATTTTCAATCCCATATTCTCTCTATTGCACCATGTTGTCTCATCCTTTCTAGTGGAAACTTACTATTACATTTTGGCCACTTTAATCCCCTGCTCTTTTTTCTTTTCTGCAATAATTGGGAACACTCTGATTCTGGCAGAATTGTATGTTAAACCAGTGAAATTTACTGATAATAATTCAAGGGGGCAAAGCATTTTTGTTATCTTTTGTTCCTGGTACTGAGGTCTTAGAGCTGTTACTCAGCTAATCATTCAGTGGTACCTGATTCATCATTTATAATAATACAAAGGGGAAAAATTACAGCCAAGAAATCCATTCTGTTGATTATCCATATGTGTTCTAAAAGAGATGGCCAGAATCTCTACCCATTTATCTGTGCAGTATTGTCAAACAGATTCCAAAACTGCCAAGACACTCAGTGTGAAATATCCTGTGCCAAATAGTTATGACATCTTCATGCCAATAATTGAGATAAAAAACTCCTATAGAATGAAACTAACAGCAAAAATAGCAACCTTCCCCTTGTGGGAAGCCAATGGTTTTCTTTCGAGAGGAAACAACAGATGAAATATGAGTAATTATACCATGTAGTCTCTTTGGCCAAGTGTATAATTGTTTACCTAAGCTTTTTTCTTATAGATTAGAATCTTGTGTTGCAGTCTAGTAAGATTGATTTACCTGCCTCTTTGACTTCCTCTTATTTTTAAGATTAGGCAGTCCATGACAAAGAGGTTAATTGCAACCCAATAGAGCTAAACTAATGTTTTATTAAGAAGGAGTTGGCATCCTGAGCTTTTAGGAGAACAAATGTTCTCGTAATTCCATGAACAACTCATAGAGCAAGCTTTAGGCTCTTCATATTCAGCTGTCTGTTCACATTACCCCATATCGACCACATCTAAGTAACATCAGCGAATTGTGCTGAATAATCAGTTATACCAGTTAGGTCTCTGTAAAGGTGAGATCAGTAAATGTATCACTGGAAAAAGTTGGAACTGCTGATGTGCTTTTTTTCTGACCTAGACAGTATGGCTGCTCAACTTTTTCAAAGTTTGACTGTATGGGGGGTTGCTGACTATGCAAATGAACTAATTTAGTTAATAAGATAAGCAATTCCAGATGTGTCCAAGGGCACAAAAGGATGGGCATAGGGAGTTCACTGTGGTGGTGTTAGTGATAGTGAAAAATCTAGAAACCACTTAAATGCCCATGATTAGAACATGTGCATGATCAGAAAAGAGCAAATGTCTACTTCTTTGAGATGATAAAGAGGCAGGCAGGATTCAGTGCCATGTGGGTGGGTCTAGAAACGGAGAGGACAGAAAGGAAATTGAAGACTGTCATCTTTCTTATGGCTTCTGTTTATTCAATAACATTTGACAAGGTAATTGGCTGAGAATGAGGAGAGAGGAGTGGTATAGGGGTTTTGAGAAAAATGCTGACTGTTTAGAACTGAGATTTATAAGAAAGCCCTAACCCTAGCCATGACTGTAGGAAATGACAGAATGCATGCCATTTGATGATTTGTATTCTTCCATGTGTTGATGAATTTATTCTTTCAATATCTCTCAATTCTTTTCAAAATATTTTCTGGATAAACCTTATTATGTTCAGGAATAAAAATGTGCTTCTCTTTTAATCCAATACTTAGATGTACTAAGTGCATAACATTACTTGTCTTAGAAATATGAAGCTTCAATTAGTATAACATTGCCTTGAAAGTTTCTAGAAATATTCAATGCAATTATAATATCGAGTTGAAGTAAGAAAGAGAAATGATCACAGGAAATATTTTAATGTCTCTATTGCCAACATTGCCATCTGAAGACACCCTTACTACTTTTACACAACAAAGCAAAACCAAATTCAACCCAGGCTAATAAAATAAAATGGGGCTTATTTTAAATATGATTTTTAAGTTACATGTAAGTCAATTAATTAATTAATTAATGGCCTATTTCATGCCAGGCCCTGATCTAGTGCTCGAATATGGAGAGATGAACAATAGTTCAGTGGGAGTGACTAACATGTTAATCAACAACTGCCATTAGTGTTGCAAATGCCATGTGAGGTATTTATCCTATGATGTGCAAGCACAGAGGAGGATAGCTCTCTTATGAGTGGATCAAAGAAGCATCCAGAAAGAGGTAATGCTTTAACTTAGCCAGGGGTGCCAGGCAGTGTTAGCCAGACATATGAGGATGAGGGGAAGCATTTCAGGCTGGCAGAATGATTATAATGCGTGAAAACCTGGAAACAATGAATATCATTGGGTGTACAGAGAATTCCTAAGAGATTTAATTTTAGTTCTGAATTTATTCCTTTTTTAGTTTGCTATTAATTTTAGTAGGGCTGGCATACAGAGTATATATAAAGCAGTAGAAGGATGAAGCATAGCAAACCTTTGGGGTAAGGAACTAAATGACCTATATACCAAGACAATGCAATGTTATCCTGAAGGCCTCCAGGGATCTCTTAAAGAGTTTGAAATAGGGAAAGGGGAAGCACTTTGGCAGCAATGTAGAGTTTCTTGAAAAGCATATGGTCAGAGAGCAGATAGTATAGTCTTTACGATGCTGCCAATCTAACTCAGGTGGAAGATTGTCTGACATCTAGGGGTGGAGAGACGAGATTCAACTTGAGTAATTAATAGGTTATAGTCTATAAGTCTTGGGAATGATTGGATATGTGGGTATGGAGGTAACAGTGAAGGACAATGGTAAATTTCAAGTTTCTGATTTGGACAACTGGAAATATCATGGGACTATGCATCAAGTCCAGGAATACATGAAAGATAAAGAGTTGGAGATAGAGGGAGAAGATGATGAGATCATTTTGGGCATGTTGAGTGTCAGATGCCTATAGAATGTATTTGTAAAAAGTGGCTAGTGGCTGATTAGATACAAGATAGGTCTAATTTTGAGAAGAAGAGTCTAGACTGGTGACACAGATTGCACATTGGTCTTTTACATTGATTTTAAGTTCTTAGAGAGCTGGTGGCATATCTGGTGGTGGTGGTTCTTTTCTTTATTTCTTTCTCTTTCTCTTCTTTCTCTTTCTTGTTTCTCTTTCTTTCTTCCTTTCTTTTCTTTCTTCCTTCCTTCCTGCCTTCCTTCCACATTTTATAGGGTTAGCCTTAGGGTTATATATAATTCCCAAAGTCTAACTTTTTTGTTTTGTTTTGTCTGTTCTAATTACTAGGATGAAGTCTATTAATGGCAAATTAAGGACATTCTATCAATTGATGCCAGTTTACTTATTTTGTAATCCACTTGTTGGATACCATAGAGGCAGCTGAACTGGTGAAATGCAAAGCTTAAATGAAGTCAGAGTTAGCTTGAAGAATGGTAGGAAAGTATGATGTCATCTACCTAGTATAATTTGAAAGGCATTTGACTGGTTTCTGCTGAGGATTTTTTCCTTCATCTTTTGTCATACCATCTGAAATTTCATCTTGCCTTTACCGTCATTCCTTGGGACCATCAGAAGTTTTTTTTTTTTTTTTAAGGAATTATTTGGCAAATAACCTGAAGGACAATATCATAGAAGTTATCAAATGGTTTTATTGGAGTCTTTAATAAATTAGAGCTTTTGGAATATCTAGAGAAAGGATAATTGCTATAGGACCAGAGTATGTTTAGTTTTGCTCTACTTATTCATATCTCCTTGATATTTCCTTGAAGTTAATTATTTTAATAATGGAAATTTGAGGCCTTGGAAAGAAATTTCTTTCTCATTAAATTCACATCCCCTCCCCCCAGAAGTTAAAATTACTACTCTTTCAGAAAACAATGGTAGTGATTCTAGATATTTAAAGAATGATATTTTATATATGACTGTAATTAACAAGAAAGAAATAACAGTTTGCTCTGTTGCAAGAAAGATGGAAGTGTGATATGAACCATAATATGTGAGATTTGTTGAAATTGGGTTTCATTTTCTTATGTGCATATATCTACACATGAATGCACAGCAAAATTGTTTTTTTATTAGGCTATAATAAATAACCCTCCATCTTCCAGTGGCTTAACACAACAGAAGTGTATTTCTTGCTCACATTACAGTCCAAGGCAGGATATCCGTGGCATATGGCAGTCTTCCCTGCATGGAGTCGGTGCTTTACTCTTCCCTAGGGGCTTTTTGTTACTTGCATCCAGCTGGTAGAAGGAGGGAGAAAGTGTAGAGAAGTCTCAGTTGCTTCTTAAGTTGTGGCATGTGTGAGAATGACACATATCATTTCTGCTTTCATTCCATTGATGAGAACTAGGGATTTGGGTACAGCTGGATGCAAGGAGTGCTGGAAAATATATTCCTGGCTGGGCAGCTGTTTTCCAGTAACAAATCTACATAATGCAGGGGGAGGGGACACAGAATTTTGTGGACAGCAGTACCTTGGCTACAGGGACTATGTAATAGACATGAGCAAAACATAAAGGTCACATATAAATTACTCATTACTTTATAGCTACACTTGAAATATGTGGTGATATCTATGGAGAAATAAAGTGCTTTAGATGGACACTTTTTATTAGTTGTGGATGTTATGTTACTTCTGAGATCCCCTGAATATTAGCAAGAATGTTGGGTTCTATATTCATTATATGTGAAAAACTGAGCCTTTCTCTCCTTACTTTTAAGGTTGGACAAAATTTGCCCGATTGACACGGGCTTTGACAAATAGCCGAAGTGTTCTGCAGCAGCTCACGCCAATGAATAAAACAGAGGTGGTACACAAACATTCAAGATTAGCTGAGGTAAGTGGGAGACTAACTTTCCTTCCCAAGATGGTGGTGGTGGTACATTTTTTCCCCTGAAATGATTCAATATAGATATTTGTGGTTATTATTTTGTAATAAATACATAGGTATTTATTACAAATAAATCTATTACATAGTCCCTGTAGCCAAGGTAAATGCCCTTCCCTGGGTGAGATGGTATCTGGGCTGAGTGAGTCTTAAAGGAAAAATATGAGAAATAGGTAAAGAAGGGATGCAGGTCATTCCTACCAGGGCGGCCAGAGTGTGCAAAGGCACAAAGATGAGACAGTATGATGACTTTGAGTATGAGTTCAGTGTGGGTGAAGTCAGGTGAAGGAAAGGTGAAAGTGATGTATGGCAAAACAATGGTGGTTGGTGTCCCATGTGTTAGGAAGAAGATAAGGTCACATTTGTGCTTCAGAGAGACCTCTCAAAGGGAGATTAGTCCTTATGGTTTTCTTTGCAATTCTGTTTTTCTTGCATTAATTTAAAAGCGTGATTCTAAGAAGGGGTCCATAGATTTAACCAGATTGCCAAAAGGGATCTATTGTCCAAAAATGATTAAGGAACCTTGCTTGACCTAGTGGCTCTGTGTTGAGTGGGAGGACAGGAAAAGCAGTTAAGAGGACTTAGTGGTAAATCAGCTATATTGATCATGGCTTTAAGCAAGGAAACCAGGGGCAGAAGTGGACAGATTGCAGACACATCAAGATTAGCGTCAACGTATTTGTTGACTAGTACTGTTGGCGAATAAAACAGCAAATATAAGAGGAGGAAGAGAATGTTGGGGGTGATGGCAGTGAATTCAGCTCGGGGCATATTAAGTTCGAAGTGCCTGACAGAAAATCCAAGTAGGGATGCCTCAAAGGCAGACTTATGATTCTGGCTCTGGAGGGACATCCGAGTCTGAGTTGCAGTCCTTGGTGCCACAGGACGAGGTGATGTTACCCGGAGAAAGCATAGTGACCCAGAGAGAAGAGGAATTGAGGATAGAACTCCAGGTAGAAGCTTTGGTGTTCACGTGTCTTCTGTAATCATCACTTGTCTTCCTGGTGTGAACAATGACACAAATTAATTAAGCTACCAAAGCTCGGCAGATCAGTTAGAGGGCACTCAGAAAATGTTCTGAGGTGGCTTACCAAAGAAGAGAGAGGTAACATTAAATGTATATGTTCATCAGTTTGCTCTGCTGGAGAAAAGTGAGTTGAAGCACTCTACAGTACCTTTCTCAGCTGGTTGCAGATATTAAATTTGGTTTGGAGAGGGTTAGGGAGTAAAGTATGGTCCTTGAATTTGGAGGGTTCTGGAGTTTTTCTTGGACCATAGCTAATGGGGGGACTTGAAAGCCTTTCTGCTTTAAATAGCACTGTTAGCTTGGGGATAAACCAAAACTTTGATGTGCAAACATGTTTTTAAAAACCCGTAAGACCATGAATATAACTAAATATTAATAACGATAATCTCAATATTTTAAAAGACGATATGCAATTAGCACAAGATTTAAAGTGTTTTTTGATTTTTTATTTATTTTTGAGAGAGAGAGAAAAGGAAACAGAGTATGAGTGGGGGAGGGGCAGAGAACGAGGGAGACAGAATATGAAGCAGGCTCCAGGCTCTGACATGTCAGCACAGAGCCAGATGCTGGGCTTGAACTCATGAATTGTGAGATCATGACCTGAGCTGAAGTCGGATGCTTAACCAACTGAGCCACCCAGGCGTCCCTCAGTTAGCACAAGATTTAAAGCAGACTGTTAGGTACAACTTCCTTTGTCAATCATTCTTGTTAAGAAGTACTACTTGATTTTACAGCTTTCTTTTCTGCCTCAATTGTCCCTTTCTTTCTACAAAACAAGCTGGAGTGAAGAGCTTGTTTCTGTGACTGCGGACTTTCATAGTTCTGATTCCTTCTGGGTCTTAACGATACCTTATTCAGAGTTTTTCTTTTCTCTGTTATACCCCTGGGCAATTAGAAGACAAAAAGGACTGTAGAGAGCACCCTGAATCATTCATTGTTTTTTTTCTTCTGTATCAAGTGGGAAGTTTCTCTCCCCTTGACAGCTCATGATTTTCTTTTGCTTTTATTTTTTAGTAAATTTCATTCCTGTTTCATCCCATCTGTTTTTATTTTTTTGCTTTGCCTTTTGATTATTGTTAGTTTCTCTCTTGACCATCCCTAATTCACAAACCTGATTCAGATACAGAATTGTCGTAGGCTTGATTTCAGAGAACATGAAGAGACAACAAGATTCTCAGAAGATACTTTGCCTGCATGTACTCTGAATCCAAAGGCTGACCCACAAGAAGCATCAAGTTTGCCAAAGGATATAATTTCAAAAATTTTACTCAGAGTCTTATAATGTGTTCAACCTGAGTATTTGGATTTTCTGGTACATTTCAGGCTTTCACTTTTTCCAAGACCTATAAATTTTACCTCAATTCCATAGGGACACCTACATTTGGAGCCGATTCCCAGTTTCAGAGATCCTGGTCTCTGTGTAGTAGTTCATCAGTGGTCCACAGGAATTGATAGCCTGCTAACTGGCTTCAGCTCGTCACTTTTGTGCTGGTGGGAGAGAGAAACATCCCTAACTGTGCCGTGTCCATGGTCCTGATTTTATTAGCATCAGTGCTCTCAGATATTCAGAGAAAGAACGTGTCTGTATTGGTACAAAAATACATCAGACAATGTGTTTTCATCCCCTCCACCTCAGGCTCATCACTTATGAAAGTACAAGTGGAATAGCAATGAAAGTGAAGACTTGTTACTCACTGCTTTATAAAAGCACCCCAGTGTCAGAGTGAAGATGAAAGTGGTGCTCTGCATATGAGAGACATCAAAGCACAAGCATGTGTGTCCCTTTGTTGTTGATGCTATGCTCTTGCTCCTTGTCCTCTGATAGCATTTCTGGATCCTTTTACATGTGCAAGTCACTGACTGAAGACCTGGGTCTCAAATGGCTAAGGAAATATCAGACAAGAATTTTACCTTGGACTGTCCATTATAATCACCCAAGAAAGGTTTTGAATTTTCGAATAAAATATAGGCCTGAGAAAGTATGCCGTAGTTTAAAAAACATCTTCAGATGATTCTAGATTGTAGCCGGATTAAAGGGAGACTGGCCTTAGGAGTGATCCTATTCCATCTCTAGAGAAGAAATCTAATGTTCTGCCGAGGTGCTGAGCAGGACAGACTTGTCTGTGAACACAGTATGTGGGGCCACAGTATTTTTAGAGGTCCATGGGGTGTTTGACATTCTTTTAACAGTAGAAGGAAAAATTAAACTTTTAGGTTAAAAATTGAATATATAATGTTAATTTATTCTTTGCAACAATGCAGTTGTAAAATGCAATTTTTATTTTATTTGTTTTTAAATGTTTATTTGTTTATTTTGAGAGAGAGAAAGAGAGAGCGAGAGCAAGCAGGGGAGGGACAGAGAGAGAGAATACTAAGTAGGCTTGTGTTATTAGTGCAGAGCCCAACACAGGGCTTGATTCCATAACCATGGGATCGTGACCTGAGCTGAAATCAAGAGTTGGATGCTTAACCAACCAGGTGCCTCTATTTTATTTTATATTTTATGGAGTAGGGGTCCAGGAAGGCAAAAATGCTCAAGGCCTGTGAAGGTCGTAATGCACCCTGGCACTGAGTTTATTTTCTAAGTATAATTTCTTTGTGCTCAAACTATGGTCTGTGTAGATATAGATGGTAAAATATTAATATTGGCTATGAAGAAAGTTTTCGTGTCTCATATGGTGAAGTTGAAATGGATAGACCAGTGGTTATAAAGTGAAAGAGAAACCATGATTATGTATGATTCTGTATGCATAAAGCTCTGTCCCCAAATGAAGCTTTCATTCCTGGTAGGAAAATTTGCTGCTAAGTAATTTAACACTTTATGGGAAAAATATGGCTGGGCACTGATAATGAGGATAATACATAAACATCTTCATAAATAGTTCATATAGCCCCCAAACTAACAACAGTAGTTATAATACACAACTAAAGAGAATACCAGTGATGTTTTTTAAATTTCAAAATATTAATGAAGGGTATTATGTACTTAGTTTTCATTTATGTAAGTTCTATGTAGGAGAGAAACTTTTCAGGCTAATTCTCAAGTTTCAAGAAGTGCTAGTATATTTGCTTTGCTTTGTGGCTTGTGAGTTACATGCTAATAGGTATTTTTTTGTTTGTATCTATTCTTACATTCAAATAGTTAATGAATTTGTGATTTTGTGGTAACTTTTTGGCTCCTACTGGATCCCATTAGTCCTGGAGACACTGAATAGCTAGATATATAAGATGACAAAGCTGCTGGAAATATTATTTATCAAAGTTTCATTTACAAACTCCTTAACACGTAGGTTTACTCAGCCTTAGCTTCATTGATGGCATGGATCAGAGTTCTCCGATCTATTTCTTCAACCCCTTTTCACAATTTCCAGCTTCCAGGTTCTGGAGAGCATGCCAAGTCTTTTGTTACTTTTGTTACTGTTACTTTTGTTACTTTTGTTACTAAGTGTTTGTTACTTTTGCCCAGTGCTTCCCAGACCTCTACTGTTGCTCTGTCATCTGCTTCTTGTCTTTGTCTCTTTAATTAGACCTGCTTAGAGTAAGTCAAGGTTCATATAACCTGACCGTGAAAAATTTCCATTTGTCATATAGGTATAGAGAAGCAAAGCTGAGTATTTAGCATTTTTTTTTCCCTAAAGAGAATATGCATCTGGGCCGGAAACACAGTTCTCTGAGTTCTGGTTGAAGGGAGAAAAGGAAAAAGCAGGCTACAAATTTACAACCCTGATATCACTATGTTAGTCATTAGGGCCCTTCCGAGTCCCACTCAACAGCAAGATCACCAGCAGTCCTGGGGTTCAGCGAGGCCATCAGAATCAAAGTTATGCTCTCTGAGGTGCTAAATATGTGTGAGGAATAAATAATGGTGAGTCACCCAAATAACTACTGTATAATCAGTTAGAGATGTGACTTTAGGCAGGCTTACAAGTGGGTGTACAAAAAGCAGTCCTAGAAGTGGATGTCCAGCAGTGCTGTGGATCAGTGTTGGTGCTGGAGAAAGTCATCAAGAGGATGTGGCTGCTGGTTGACCCTTGAGCTGGACCTAGGCAGTTGAAGGCTCCTCATTCCTGTCCTTCTAATGTACACTCTTCCCACTGTTCCCACAGTGGGAGCCATTTTCAAGGACCTAGCTGAAAGAGTAGGATGTTTTTGGGACCATTTGGATGGTATATGTGACTGAACCCAGTAAGGAGATCTACTAATCTTTTAAGATTCTGGTAGGTGGGGGTGGATATCTACTAGTCTCACAGCATCTTCTCATGAGCTTCATAAGTGTGTTCCCTAGCTTATTAAATCTGCCACCTAAAAATCTGAAGAGTGGTCTGCCTTTTTCTTTGGTTTCTTCTTGCCCTTGGTGTTTGGGGGCCAGACTGTGAACTAAAAGTTGCCCACTGGAGAGAAAGCCAGGTGGAACGGCAGATTAACTTCCTTTGAACAAACTTCAGTACAACTCAGAAGTGGGAGACAGACCTATAGGGTGTGACTAGTCTGGAAACCAGGAGTCATGAAACATATACTGTGGTTTGACTTTTAGTGAGTTTGAGTTCATTACCACCTGTGTGGAGATGTCCAAGTCATTTATATGCACATTGTCTCTCTTTTAGGTTCTTCAGCTGGGATCAGATATCCTTCCTCAGTATAAGCAAGAAGCGCCAAAGACACCACCACACATTATTTTACACTATTGTGCTTTTAAAACTACTTGGGACTGGGTGATTTTAATTCTTACCTTCTACACCGCCATTATGGTTCCTTATAACGTCTCCTTCAAGACAAAGCAGAACAACATAGCCTGGCTGGTGCTGGACAGTGTAGTGGACGTTATTTTTCTGGTTGACATTGTTTTAAATTTTCACACGACCTTTGTGGGACCTGGTGGAGAGGTCATTTCTGACCCCAAGCTGATAAGGATGAATTATCTGAAAACTTGGTTTGTGATCGATCTGTTGTCTTGTTTACCTTATGACATCATCAATGCCTTTGAAAATGTGGATGAGGTAAGTTTCTCTTTTTTTCTGAGTACTGTGGGTCATATGTTTTGAGAAAATTAAGATAAAAGGAGTTTAAAGATAATTGAAATTTCTTTTTAGCCACATGTTCAGCCTTCACCCTACTTGCCATAAATTATATTCAATTACTTTAAGTTAATTTTCATCTTCTTTTGCTTGCTTTCTGTTTGATAATAACAGTTACTGGGACAGTGGTTGTGGTTGGAAGTTGTGGTTTGAAAATGTGGAGGTTGTGGTCAGAGGAGATGCAACCAAAGAAAAGCAGTAGCATTTGGGGTCAAATACAGTTTATGAACTAGGTAATTGACTAAAAGATATGAAATAGATGTATTTTCTTTGGAAAACGGTATCATTTTAAAATGCTGTACGTCTTTTATCTCCTCCTTTCCAGATCTATACATAGTAGCGGTCCTTGATTGAGTTAACATGAAAAAAAGTTTATGGAATAGTCTTAAATTTTTGCCCTTTTGGTTTCTTCTTACAGCCTTTGCTTTGAATTTTGTCTGATTACTTTTGTGGCTAGAGACCACATTGGCTGATTTCTGATGTCTGGCCTAGTTCAAGGTTCTGCTCATTCAGTGTTATCTGTACAACTAGAAATACATAAAATATGTAATATATTAAAAGACCACTTCATCCAGAGCTTCCTATCTTCTAACTTAATAGTGGATGATTTTCAACTTGCTATATCAAGCTAATAGGATGCAACCAATATTCTCAACTAATAATATAAAAATGAGTCAATATAGAATGCATCTATTATTAAAATATGTTCATAATGATAATATTACAAACTTAATTTCCCTAAAGATTCTACTCTGTACTTGTAGACTGCTCAGATGGAAAATTCTCCACTGACGTTGTTATTCTATGTATGTTGGGAGGTAAATAGAAACTATTCAGTGACGTTTTTCCATTAAATTTCTACACTCAATTAACTTTAATATTAATAAAAAAAACCCCTATATCCCTGAACATTAAGTGTAGACATTGTGTTTTGATGCTATACACATTAATTTAAAAATTAGAGAAAAAAGCAATTATAGTAAATTATGATTTTAGATTCCATTTACATCAAGCTTTTAAAGGTACATTTATTTCTTCCCTATTTGCCCTCTGGAAAGGGTTGAGAGAAGTTAATTTTGAAAATGTGAAATATGACAAGGCGATGGTAGCAATATTTATATTTCACTTATTGTATGAATTAATATGTTAAGATCAATATGTTAAGATTTCAGTTATTTAGAACATAGACACAAAGGTTTTAATAGCAATAATCAAAAGATTGGCATAGCTCATAGAAAGGAAATATGTTAAATGTGTTGCAAAATAATAAATGTATTTAACATAATGTATAAATATATCAAGAAAACCTCAGCCTCATGCATATTAAGTAAAATGCAGAGTAAAACTATAAACTATACTGACATACCATTTTCAGTTTGTTATAAGCGAAACTTAGTTTGGGTACCTGGGTGGCTCCGTTGGTAGAGGGTCTGACTCTTGATTTCCACTCAGGAATCATGATCTCATGGTTGTGAGATGAAGCCCCACGTCAGGCTACCCCGAATGTGGAGCCTGCCTAACATTCTCTCCCTCCCTTTCTCCCTTCCCCACATTTGATTGCTGTCTCTTTCTCTCTCTCCAAAACAAAACAAAAACCCAAACAAAACCAAAACCAAAACCAAACCTTTGTTATCACACGAGGCTGGTGAGTATGGTGGCTAAGAAGGTGCACTGCCTAGATCTTCCTTCTTGAAAACCTGCTGCCCAGATCACGATTCATAGCTTCCTGGAACCGGCTCTTAGTTTGCGAAAGGCAACTGTTAACATCTTTTTTGATCTCAGCATTCATTCAGTGAGTCATCACATTGTCACACTAGTAGCTTGAAACTGGCCATGCCCACAGTGGGAGGAATTACACCCAGAAAGCCACAGATGCTATGAATAAAGGCTTTTTTTTTTTTTTTTTTGACTGTCAATGTTTAATGGTCTGTTGCATTTCACACACTGAAGCCATATTTCCCCAAGGCCATTCTTAGCCAATAATTAAGAATGGTGGCAACAGTATAAGTCTGCTCCTGCTCAATGAAGAACTCCTCGGTTGAGGAGCATTTGCTCTGGGACTCCCCATTTACCTGTACTGTCGTCTGAGACTATTCTACCCAATACATATTCACTGGTGTCACACCTGCATTGTGGTCTGAAGGCT
This sequence comes from Suricata suricatta, assembly GCF_006229205.1. NCBI lineage: Eukaryota > Metazoa > Chordata > Mammalia > Carnivora > Herpestidae > Suricata > Suricata suricatta. The sequence continues at coordinate 36,209,002 of NC_043708.1, forward strand.
CCTCCCTCTTCCCTTGATCTTCCCCAGGCATTCATCTCAGTAAAACTCTTGCACATGTCACCCTGACTTGGCAGCACTCTGTAGGGGACACGAACTAATAAAGTGAAGGTGTGGGTATTCTCAGACATTGCTCAAGGGAAAGTAACTTGGTAAAACTTCTATGCAGAATGATAGACATTACCTCATTTTGGCAAGAAAAAAAAAAGACCCATGAGGCAACCACTTTCTAACTGTTTAGGGGATTCTTTTATTATTTGCTTGCATGTCAGCAAACAAGATTATGTACCTACCTCTTGGTTCTTCTTTCTGTCTTTTTTAAAAAAAAATTAATTGTTTTTTAAAATAGTGGAGCTTGAACTCATGATCCTGAGATCAAGACCTGAGCTGAGCTCTAGAGTCAGATGCTTAACCGACTAAGCCACCAGGCACCCCTGCTTTTTCAGTTTTATGCCTTGTCTTTGACTTGGCAAATGGTGTTTTCTCCCTCTTACTATGTCTATGCACCCAATTCTCAGCACCTAGTTCTCACAATACAGGTGTATCATCCTTTTGGTTCAATAAATATTAGGTGTTCACAACATCATGACTACAAATATGGAAACTTAAACAATGCTATGATTGTTTTTCTGCACTTTACATTTTCCTGAGCTTTGATAAATGTCTGGATATGTTGTTTGCTTGGTTTTATGTACTTACCACTAATTCAAACACTAATCTCTCTGCCAGTTTAAATCTTCTCTCATTACATTGATGGGAGCAATATTCTATCAACATCATTTTCTTAAATCTTTTTGCTCCCCCCTTTCACATGATTGACCATTTGGCTGGCTAAAACATTCTAGGCTAGACAGAATTTCTCCTCAGAATTTTGAAAGAGATAATGTCATTGCAGTCCATCTTCTAAAAACTCTTTTAAAAGCGTTGTAGCCACTAGGATTTCGGCCCTTTGTGTGTGACCTGTTCTCTCTTTCTGGAAATTTGGTGTACCCGGATTTCTTTGCTGTAATGATTGTTTTTGCTTAAGGTCTATTTAGCTTGATATTAGTAAAGTTTAATTAGCTTTCATTTAATATTGGCATATCTATCTGTGTATAACTTTTAAATTTTATTATTATAGATTATTAAACTCTAGCTGTATCTTCTATCTTATATAGATTCTGAGAGGCATTTTAAAAAATGTATATATTTTTTTGAGAGACGGAGAGCAAGCAGGGGAGGGCAGAGAGAGAGGGAGGACACAACTGGAAGCAGTAGATTCTGAGAGTCTTAACTGACAAGCTTAATCTGTATATATTTTGTGATTAATTGCATTTTGATTTAGTTAAAGCATTTTATTTTCTACTTTACAATGCCTTTTTCTTTTCTCTATTTTTTGTTCCTTTTCTTTCTTCCATATTTTGGATTGATTTTTTTTTCTCTCTCACCTGTTAAATATCTTCCATTAGTTTGGAAGTTTTTCTGTTAATTGATTCTTCTTAACATTAAAAAAATTTTTAATTTAATTTATTTATAAAATAGTTATATATTTTTGAGAGAGAGAGAGAGAGGGAGAATAAGTGGGGGAGGGGCAGAAGGAGAGGATGACAGAGGATCTGATGTGGCTCTGCACTGACACCAGAGAGCCTAATGTGGGGCTTGAACTCACGAACTGTGAGATCATAATCTGAGCCAAAGTTGGTTGCTCAATCCACTGAAACACCCAGGTGCCCCTGATTACTTTTGTTATCTTTACTCTTCCTAATTAAGGACCTTTGTTCATCTCATCTCTGAAATTAATAGTCTTGTATTTTGTATCTATACTTTTTAACTTTCTCTCTTATTATATTGTAGTCTTATGTAGTTATTTAAAGTTTGCTTATTTACTTTGAGAGAGGGAGAGACAGAGAGCCTGAGCAGGGGGAGGGGCAGAGAGAGAATCCCAAGCATTCCCCACCTTGTCAGTGTGGAGCCCAGTGCAGGACTCGGACCCAGGAAGGGTGAGACCATGACCCGCGTGGAAACAAAGAATTGGTTGCTTAGCTGACTGAGCCGCTCAGGCACCCCGGTTGTTGTCTTACTTCATTTCAGTACTTACTTAGATATGCTCACATGTCTGTCAGTTTCATTGCTCACATTATTTTGTGCATTTTTGGCTTCTTATTCAGTTCCTGTGGATCAACTCTTTATTATCTGTTATATGACATCCAACTTTCTGGAACATACTTCTTCAGGGAAACTTTCTTACATTACGTTAAAAAACAGAATTCAAGTGAATAAATTTTAAAGATCATATTGGCTTTCTTCAATGATTCTTAATTTGGGCAGCATCCCATCTAGGAAATAGAAAGGAGCTCTGAGGAGCTCTATAAAATAGAAGACTTTTATAGGCAGAAGGGGGTAAGACAAGGACATAATTAGTAAAGAATGGGTTATTTTAGGCAAGGTCACCTTCCCTTAGGGGAAGGCAGGGCCGAGGGCGGTCTATCTGGGAGTTTACTTCACTGGTGCTGACCAGGTAATTCCAGATGTACTGGTTAATATTACATTCTTGAGAGAGGCTGAAACTACAATCAAGTTGGTGTGAAGTCTTGGTTTGGTGACTTGGGCTTAAGGACCAGTGACTCCATTTTGGGCCTTTAAAAATTATTCCCAAGCAACTCTAATAAATATCTTCATCATATTTCATCTTCATTTTTGTACATGAGTGCACATTAATTTAATTAAAGTTATTTTTCTTCTGTTGCTTTGTATATGCTCATGAGCACTGTACCATTTGTTGTGGGACCAGGAGTCTTATCCCTTCCTTAGGATATGTTTGTTGTGAGCCTTTGGGATGGTTATTCTGGCTCTCAGTTTCTGGGTCTGTAAGAAAAGGGAAGGAATACTTAATTACTTACACCACAGGGTGGTTAGAAGGAATGAATGGGAATAGAGACATGAATGAATTTTACTTGTAGAATTTTGCCAATCTGAGGGGATATTATTATTTCATTTGTGTATTTTTCTTTTCTCAGCTCGATTATAAGACCTGTAGTAGGGAAGAATGTGGCCCATGTCCTTGGTAATCCTTTATTATTCTTCATGCAGTGACTCACTGACCTGAAGCAGTGATGTGTTAGCAGGTTTTAGTAAATTGTACAATGGCCTAAAACTTATGATGAAGTGAGCTGGTGGTGGCTTCGGAATACAAGAGTATGAAATCTGAAAATAGTAGTTTAATCCTTTAATGTGATGCAGGTGCAGCACTTAATAACTCTTTATTTTCAACGTTGTCTCAGTTGATGTGCTCTCTGAAGGTTCCTAATTTGATTTGCTAGGAATTCACAAACTGGATATGTGGTTCTATAAGAGAGTTGTGAGGCATGGAAGACAGCATCCATTATAGGAAAATGTTCTGTTTGAGAAGAAGTAATGCAAATTTCCTAGAAACCATAACACAGGGTAAAAAATGTCACTAGGAATCCAAGGAATAGAAAGGAGCACTTTTTTTTAGTGTTGATCCATTTTTGAGGGTGAAAGCGTGAGTGGCGGAAGGGCAGAGAGAGAGAGGGAGACAGGATTTCTGAGCTAAGGTTGTGGGCTGGAACCCAGGAACTCATGACCTGAGCTGAAGTCTGTTGCCCCCAAGTACCCCAGAATCAAGCTCTGTTTTTTTTTTCTTTAAATTCAAGTTAGGTAACATACAATTAATCTTGGCTTTAGGAGTAGAACCCAGTGATTTATCTTTTGCATGTGACACCTAGTGCTCATCCTGCCCACCTTAATGCCCATCACCCATTTAACCCATCTCCCCACCCTCCTCCCCTCCAGGTAACCCTTAGTGTGTTCTCTGTATTAATCAATCTCTTATGGTTTGCCTCCCTCTCTGTTTTTATCTTATTTCAGGCTCTTTTGTAGGTATGTTTGAATGTAGCTCTGGGTGGTCCACCAAACCTGATTTCTGGGAGGCCTGGGGGAACTGAATTATAGGGCATCAAAGAAATATATGGCAGTGGCCGTGATGTGCCACTTGGTAGTGTAAGTGGACATAGGAAACCTGATATTCAGGACAGAGAGTGGTATTAGTAAGTGCCAAACACGATAAACTAGGTCCTGACAAAATGGATGGGTCAGCAACTGCTAAGTGAAAGTATATAAATATGTTAAATATTCTGAAAAGTTTATAGAAAAAAAATTCTAAATTATTATGTTTATTATTTGCAGATCATGCTTGTGAAGGTGCCTCATGCATTATTGTGTTTTAGCGTACATATTTACATTGCATGCTTTTTGTTTCTTATCCAGCCATCAAAACAAGAATTGAAAAATTAAAGAGGCTAATTATGCTTATAGATTTAGGTGACTTTTTCAGCCTCTGATCTCTTTTTCTAACTTCTGTTGAATCTCAGACCCTCAATTACATAAACCATGTTTGCTCTACAATTTGGTTGCCATACGTTTTCATTAAAGCCTACAGATAATTTGCAATAATGTTTGAGTGGTATAGGCAGAGGTAACATAATTTTTTTTTTTTTTTTTTTTAGTTTTCCTACATTTAATTTAATTAGATCCTAGAAACATTACCTAGTCCACCTTGGAATTTATTGATTTTTCTTATCAGTGTGTTTGCACAGAGGATAACAGACTATTTTTAAGAGCAGTTTTAAATTCACAGCAAAATTGAGAGAAAGGTACAGAGACTTTCCGTGCAGAGATGACCTCACATGCACTTACCTTCATTACCGACATCCCGACCAGAGTGGTACCTTTGTTACAACTGATGAATCTACATCATCTACGCACTGTTATCAAACCCATAGTTGTATGTTCTTTGGGTTTGGACAAATATATAATGACATGTATCCACTATGACAGTATCACACAGAATACTTTCACTGCCTTAAAAATCCTCTGTGCTCTGCCTATTTATACTTTTCTCCCCTTCCCCTCTAGCAATCACTGATCCTTTTACTGTTGATGTAGTTTTGCATTTTTCAGAATGTCATATGGTTGGAGTCATACAGTATACAGAAGTCTTTTCAGATTGGCGTCTTTCATGTTTTTGTATGTATTTAAGGTTCCTCCATGTCTTTTTTATGGCTGATAGCTCATTTCTTTTTGGAGTTCAATAATGTTAGATTGTCTAGATGCACCAGTTTATTATCTATTCATCAATTGAAGGGCATCTTGGTTGCTTCCAAGTTTTGGCAATTATGAATAAAGCTGCTGCAAACTTTGTGTGCAGGTTTTTGTGTAGGAGTAAGTTATCAACTCATTTGGGTTAATTCCAAGAAGCACAACTGCTAGATCATCTAGGGAGATTCTGTTCAATTTTGTAAGAAATTGCTGAACTGTCTTCCAAAGTGGCTGTACCGTTTTGCATTTTTATCAGCAATTAATGACATTTCCTGTTGCTCCACATCCTTACAAGCACTTGGTGTCAGTGTTTTGGATTTTAGCTATCCTAATAGATGTGTAGTGGTATTTCATTGTTTTAATTTGCGATTTCCTAATAACAAAAGATATTGAACAGCTTTTCGTAGGCTTATTTTCTATCTGTATATCTCCCTTGGTCAGGTGTGTCTATTAAGATCTTTTGCTCACTTTTTAGTCAAGTTGTTAATTTTCTCATTGAAATTTAAGAGTTCTTTGTATAGTATATGTAATAGTCCTTTATCAGATAACTCTTTTGCAATTTTCTCAGTCTGTGGCTTGTCTTCTTACCCTCTTGATAGTATCTTTCACAGAGCAGAATTTTACTGAAGTTCATTTTATTAATTATTTCTTTTATAGATCTTGCCTTTGGTGTATCTAAAAAGTTACCACCATACCCAAGGTCACATAGATTTTCTCCCATGTTATCATATAGAAGTTTTATAGTTTTGTGTTTTAAATTTAGGTCTATTATCTATTTTGGAGTAATTTTTGTGAAGGGTTTAAGACCTGTGTCTAGATACAATGGTTTTTTGAATGTCTAGTTGTAACATTTGTTGAAAAGAGTATCTTTGCTACATTGCATTGCCTTTGCTCCTTTGTTAAGGATCAGTTGACCATATTTATATGGGTCTATTCCTGGGCTCTCTATTTTGTCCCATGAATATTATTGCCTCTACTTTCACCACCCTGTGTTGATTACTAGAAACTTATAGCAGATGTTGAAGTTGAGTAGGATCTGCCCTCTGACTTTATTCTTCTCCTTCAATATTGTGTTGGCTATTTTGCACAATTTTTGCCCTACATATAAACTTTAGAATCAGTTTATTGATATCTACAAAATAAATTGTTGGGATTTTGGTTGGGAGTGTGTTGTAACCACAGATCTAAATGAGAAGAACTAACATCCTGACAATATTGAATATCCCTGTTCATGAACATGGGCTATCACGCCATTTATTTAGTTCTTCTTTGATTTCTTTCATAAAAGTTTTGTGGTTTTCCTCATATACATCTTGTATATATGTGATTATAAGTTAGCTGTAGAATTTTTATAAAATTTTTTTTTTATCAAGGTGAGGAAGTTCTGTTTCCAGTTTTCTGGGAGTTTTTTTTTTTTTTAAATCATGGATGACTATGATATTGTTAAATGTTTTTTCTGCATCTATTCATATAATCATGTGATTTTTGTTGTTTAGTCTGTGATGTTATGGATTACTTTAATTGATTTTTGAGTGTTGAACCAGCCATGCATGCTTAGGAGAAATCCTACTTGGTCATACTGTATTATTATTTTTATAGATTGTTGGAAGTGATTTGTAATATTTTGTTGAGGATTTTTCCATCTATGTTCATGAGAAATATTGGCATGTAGTTTTCTTTTCTCATACTGTCTAATTTGGTATGATGGTAATTCTAATTCCAAAAGATACTTTAGGAAGTATCTTACTACTTCCATCTTCCAGAAAAGATTGTATAAAATTGTTATATTTCTTCCTCAAATATTTGGTAGAATTCACCCATGATTTCATGTGGGCCTGGTGCCATTTTGGAAGGCTATTGTTGAATCAGTTCTCTTCAAATAGTCTAATTGTTCTTGTGTAAGTTGTGGTAGTTTGAGTCTTTTAAGGAATTGGTCCTTTTCTTCTAGAGTTATTCATAGTATTCTGGTATTATTGTTATTATTAGCCTCTTAATGTCTATGACACCTGTAATGATATTCTATCATTTCTCATATTAGTAATTTGTGTTCTTTTTTCTTTTTAGTGAATGTGACTAAGCTTATTTCAAAGAATAAGCTTTTGTTGATTTTTTCCTAGCTTTCTTATTTTCAATTTAATTGATTTTTTGTTCTAATTTTCATTATATCTTTTCTTCTTGCTTACTTTGTACCTAATTCTCTTCTTTTTTTTTTTCGGTTTACTAAGGTGGAAGTTAAGATTATTGATTTTAGATCTTTCTTCTTTTCTATTATTTGCTTTCAAGTCTCTAAATTTTCCTCTAGGCACTACTTTCCTGTGTCACACAAATTTTGATATGCTGTATTTTCATTTTTGTTAGTTCAAAAACTTTAAAATTTTTTTGAGATTTATTTTTGACCATTTATTGTTTAGAAGTGTTTGTTTAGTCTTCAAGTATTTTGGGATTTTCTAACTATCTTGCTGTTGTTGATTTCTAGCTTAATTCCATTTTGATCTAAAAGCTAATACTGTATGATTTCTATTCTTTTAAATTTGTTAAGGTGTGTGTTATAGTCTAGAATGTGTTCTATCTTGGTAATGTTTTATGTGAGCTTGATTAGAATGTGTTTTCTTTGCTGTTTTTGTATAAAGTAGTTGACTGATGTGAATTATATCCAGTTGATTTATGGTGTTGTTGAATCAACTGTGTCTTTACTGATGTTCTTCCTGGTAGATCTAACTATTTATGATAGAGAGGTTTTCAAGACTTCAACTACAATAGTGGATTTATCTGTTTCTCCTAGAAGTTCTACTAGCTTTTGCCTCACATATTTTGATGTTCTTGGTAGATACATATACATTAAGGCTAATTACATCTTGGAGAATTGACCCTTTCATCATTATGCAATGCCCCTCTTTATCCTGGTAACTTTCCTTGCTCTGAAGAACTTGAGACTTTTACCATGATGAAATTTTTATGTATTACCTCTGGAGTGATTCTACCTTGTATTCAGGACTTAGGGTTTTTTTTTTTTTTTTTTTTGAGCCTGCTTTAAAAAACTTAAGCTACAGATTTAAGACCTATATATCTCCCAATTATTCTCTGCATGAGAAAGCACCTTAACATCCCTAGTGATTCTAATAACAGTAAAAAGCATATATACAGATTTTTCAAACAAAAATTTAAGTTTATTTATTTATTTTGAGGGAGAAAGAGAGCACAAATGGTTAGGGGGAGAGAGAGAGAGAGGGAGAAACACAATCCCAAGCAGGCTCCACACTACCAGTGTGGATCCTGATGTGGGGCTCGAAATCACTAACCATGAGGTTAGGACCTGAACTGAAGTCAAGAGACAGACACTCAACCAACTGAGTCATCCAGATGCCCCAAAACATTTATATTTTTATTGAGGATTATATTGGCGGTTTACCCGCACTTGAATTTCACCTATCCACCTAGGGGTAGGTGTATGGATAATCACATTTGGCATCCTTTAAAGCCTTTAAATCTTTCAAGTCAAGAATCAGGATTGGGTAAAGTTTAAGTATCAAGAGATAATAATCCAGGATTGGTAGAAACATCAAGGTGAGGATTTAGAGGCAAAGAATTCAAAGAATCTTAGGGCATAAACTGTTTATGCTTTCTGTTGAAGAGTTAACAGTTCTTTGGGAAATTCCTATGATGAAAAATCAAACCGTTTGATTTTCTGGAGTTCTGGAAAAATAAAGCCATGCTAAGGAAGACAGAGGAATAAGATAAAGTCATGTTAACATGGTTTCAGTTCTGAGTGTCCAGACTGTCAGTTCTCTTATTCTTTAAGTCCCGTTGGTTGTCTCCTTGGGAGAGGGCACAAATAGCATACTTTTCTGGACTCCTACGTAGACTGCTATGAGGTCAGGGCCTGTGGAAGAGGATGCCTGTTGCTGCCCTACTCATAACCAGTGATTTCTGCCCTGTCTCCTTCTGAGATATCTTCGGAGAACAAGCATGGCTTAGGACAGTCTGTGAGCCTGAACACTTACTCGGTCTGCACTGCAGACACAAGTGTGGACTTTACAATCAGATGCCGGGTGTGCGTTTTTCCAGAAGATGCTTGTTTTCACTGTGATTTGTTTGTACTTAGGTCATTGTGTCAGGCAAAATCAGTCATTTTACAATCTGATCTGTAATCAGTCATACATTCACATTTATACATAGGTTTATACTGAGAATGGCCGTACTCAAAATTTTTTTGTTTGAGCAATTATTGATGTTGTCATTGTTTTGTCCACAATGAGTGAAGAGGTGTAGATGATAGGATCTTGTGCAACAGTTATTTTGTGGTAATTACAAATTGTTAGACTAGCAGAATTTTTAACTCAAATATGGTCCTGCTAGAATTTTAGAACCACTGAAATTTCTTGTGTTCAATATTAAAATCTAACAAAAGTTTAAGAATAGCACATATATTTAATGCCAGTTTAACTTTTACTGACAAAGAAAGTGATCATATTTAGGGAATACAATTTCCACGTGTAGAAGCCTGTCAGTGCATGTAATAAAGTTATATCACTAGGACTGATAATTTCTTCTCCTTAGCATGATTAATAAGCCATGCTTAGATTGAATTTTGAAGTGTGGTAGTACATTCAGAAATATAAAGGAATAGCCAAGAGAGATTTATTTTTCTCTCAAAGTCATCCTTTAAATGCAAAAAAAAAAGAAATGCCTTCCGTGATTTCATTCATCCATTCATTCAACAGATATATATTGCACTATGTCTTTATTCTGAATATTGAGAATCTCAAGAGTGAACAAGGACACAAATCCTCTTTGTCTTCATACAACTGTCAAAGAGAAATTGCACTGAACCCTTGTTAAAAATGGCAAGAAAGACTTTGTTGAAGACTACTGTAGTAGGGAAGAGAGGTTGAACTCCACTCTGCTGAAATAGAAGTCAGAGAAGTCAGTCAATATGATTAAGCCATCTATATTTGCTAATTGCTGTCATCAAAGTTAGGCTCCTACCTTCCCACAGATGCTGAGAGATAGGGGTTCTATTTTACTTGATTATGTTTTAAAAGGATGGCTCCCAAGTCCTTGAGAAAGACATTCCTGGCATGTACAACTGTGAAAAATCTGGGAGAAGATTTATATCTCAAGGGGGCAGAGAAAGAATTTATAATTGAAAGCTTTCTAAAGTAAAGACTCTAAGAAAAGGGAGGTTAGGGCATAGAGTCAGGAAAAAAGCCTGTCTAAAGTTTAATCAAGCTACATTAAGGCTGTCTTGGCCAGAGTTTTTATTCTGGTAAGGAAAAACAGCAAACATGTATGGAAAATTTGAGAAGTATATATGTAATTTAACATAGTGATATGATCTATATATAGACATAATACAGGGCAGTAAGATACAGGTAGTAACTGGGATGATCAGGAGTTGAGTCATGTAGGAAAACATGTACTGGTCTAAATATAGCTGTTAGGTTAAAATTTTGTTACTTTTATTGTTGTAAAGAAAAGGGACTCAAGTAATCTCAAGTGATGGGAGATAGAAGGGCAGACATTTTTTAGAAAATTGGAAAAGAAACCTGGGACCTTAGAAACTAAAGTATGGCCCTGGACTAGCAGAGTGGTTGGAAACTTTGGCCCAAGGCCCAGCCAAGTTGTAGTGTTAGGGGAGTGAGCCTGGAAGTGGATGCTGGGCCAAAGAGTTGGGTAGGGAGGACACAGTTTACAAAAGGGGAGCTACTCTTTGACCATCTTCTTCGATTGTCCCAGGTTTGTTTTGAGATTGCATTATATTTTTAGAGTAGCCTTAAGAACCACACTGTCACACATTATTACAATTGTTGGGAAAGGGCCATTTTTAGAAAATGGTTTTGGAGGATATGGCTGTTTACCCTGCTCTTCTATTTTTCCGGAATTTGTAGATCTGAATGTTCTGCTATTACTGTGATTCACTTAGTCCTGTCAATATCCTCTCCTGGTCTTTCTCTACTGACTGAATTATTACCTTCTCTTCTCCTTTTCTTTATCTCTTGGCTCTCATCTCTGAATCTTTATAACTTTTACTACATGGTCCATCATGGCCACTTCAGCCTTCCTTTGTTTCAATTCTCAGTGCCTCCTCCATCAGTCTCTCAGCATTTCCTGGACCAGGTATTTATACTCTAAAACAAGGGCCTTAATCTATTTGAGGATGGGAATAGTTAAGGGAAATCTCTGAAGAGGTGATAGACATTTAAGCCCAGACCTGAGAGATGAGTAGGAGTTAACCTGGCACAAAGAGTGACTGGTATGTTCAGAAGAATGTTTTAAGCATCATTTTTAGAGACTCCTAGGTCAGAAAATTTGGCATTTTTGAAGAAAAGAATTAAGTTTTCTATGACTGGAGTACAGAGAGCAGAAGACCAAGATGCACAAGGCAAGACTATAGAGGTAGATAAGTTGCATTAAGGTGTTTGGGTTATTGTAAAGACAGCAACAAGTTATTGCAGAATTTAAAGCACCTTCCAACTTAGTTTGCTTGTATATGTATCATAATGCTTGAAAGAAAGCTTGAAGCTTCAGGCAATATACCTCTTTGTAGGGTATGTATTTTGATCATGCTTTATATTCACTGTGGATCCAATTAAAGAGAAAGTCTTTTCTACAACAAGAAGCACTTTAAAAATTAGTACATTGGATATTACTGAAGATAGATGTCTGCTCTTCATCTATCTATCTATGCCACTGTGTTTTAATAAGAATGTAAATTGGCTAAAACAGGTAATATGTACAACGTATCCAAATTGAGATCCTTCTCTGAAGCATGTTAACTAATGCATGGAGTAATTAGGATTGTTTCCCCGTGGATCTCTTGGTAGCAGGAATTGGAGAAGTGAATTTTGAATAGAAAGGAGGCAATAGAATTTGTTATCTGGGTTAAAGGTTCAGATAACAAATGTACTTTGCAATTTTCTTTCAGTTTTTAAATTGTGTTCTACAAAAGAAAATGGAACTATGTAGTCATTCATGTATATAATCTATTTAGAATAAGATCCCAATGCTTATGAAATAGAGCTTATTACTTTTTTTGTGGTTTCTCTCCAGTCGCCTGCTATGGTATTATCCATGAAGATGAAATAACTATTAACTATTAATTATAATATCAGTGGTGGAGAAGTCAGAAATTATTTTGAGAGACTTATGTATTGGTTAGTTTATTCTTTAAATGATGTATTCATTCTCTCAATAAGAATTTGGTGCTTACTATATGCAAGGGAGTGCTAAATAAAAGGATGACCAGAACATATACAGTCACAAACAAGGCAAATGTCCTGAAGGGAATGTACGTGGTCCTTTGACCCATATAGTGGAATGACCTGACTTAGACTGGAGAGGAAAGTTTTTCTGGAGAAGCAATGACAGAGCTGAAACCTGAAGTATGAAAAGATCTAGATAAGCTAAGGACAGAGGGCATGGAAGACTAGCAAGTGCATAGGCCCTGTGTTTGAGGGAGCGTGGCATATCCAAAAACTGGAAGTTGGATAAGAGTGAGCTGAAGAGTGCTGAAGGATGAGGTTAGAGTGGTAGGCAGGGGCTACACCATGCAAGTCTCTGTAAACCAAAACAGATTTTAGAACAATGGGAAGCCATCATATGATTTTAAACTGGGAGTAATTTTGTAGTATAACTTTTTTTTAATGAAAAAATTTGAATGTTTGTTTATTTTGAAAGAGAGAGAGAGAGAGAGAGAGAGAGCACGAGCATTAGTGGGGGACAGACAGAGAGGGAGACAGAATCTGAAACAGGCTCTAGGCTCTGAGCCTGTCAGACACGGGGCTTGAACTCATGAGCTGTGAGATCATGACCTGAGCCGAAGTCTGATGCTTAACCAACTGAACCACCCAAAAATAACTCATATAGTGTTAAGAGCAAATTGGATGGGGACAGATAAAAAAGGACTTGAAACTTATTGGGAAACATCTATCGATGCAGGAGACAGATGCTAGTAACATGGCCTTAGGTAGTGACAGTAGAGATGGAGAGAAATGGATAAATCTGAGAGATACTTAGGAGCCAAAATTAATAGGATTTTAAGATACATTAAATGTGGGAAATTTCAGAAGAAGAGGTGACAAGAATACTTCTCAGTTTCTGATTTGCTTAATCAAATGGCTAATGTTGACATTTGCTTAGGTATTAGAAGAGGACCAGGGATATTGTCTGGAATGGGAGAGCTGGGGCAGGAGGTTTGGGTTCTTGCAAACTAATTTTCTTTCTTTACTTTTTTTTCTTTCCTTTCCTTCTTCTGTCTTTCTTTTTTAATGAGAGATACATGAGATATTTAAGTGTGTCTAGGGAAGAATGTAGTTGAAGAGGGGGATGGTTGGAATTTTGAGCAGAATAGAGAAAGTTTGTTATCCAGTGGATACATAAGTTCATAAGAAAAGCAGTAAAATTACTAGGCAGAAGAGAGATGTTTTGAGATTGATGATAATGAATTTATAGTGGAGATAATCTGCCCTATTATATGTTCAAGATTATGACTTTCTTGACAGTTAACACAAGCATGAATAAAGCTGATAATTGAGCTAGGATTTGGATTTTGATAGACGTTACAGTGAAGTGGTAGAGATACTAAGAAATTCAGGGTAGGGGTTCCTGGGTGACTCAGTTGGTTGAGTGTCTGACTTTGGCTCAGGTCATGATCTTACAGTTTGTGGGTTTGAGCCCCACATCAGGCTCTGTGCTGAATGCTTGCTCAGAGCCTAGAGCCTGCTCTGGATACTGTGTCTCCTCCTTTCTCTGCCTCTCCCTCACTCATGCTCTATCTCACTCTGTTTCTCAAAAATAAATAAATGTTAAAAAGTTTAAAAAGAAATTCAGGGTATATAGTGTTACTGAGGTTATGGGGCCACATAAAGAAGAGAGTGGAGAATGGAGAGACTTGATGATTGAGAAAAAGTAGATCTGTTGGTGGACTGGAAGTTTAATAAAATTGAACTCTGCAGTTTGTGTAATTGGATCATTTTGCTCAACAGAGAAGAAGAAATGGTCAAATATCAGGATGGTTGAGTTTAAGACTTCAGAGCTAGAAAAACTTTTAGGATATGACAAATTTCAGGTTATGACCCTGGGAGTGGGTGTCTGGGGAGAAATGGAAAGACTGTTGCAGAGGATTTGGTGAAGAAACTGTGAGGCCAAGGTATTAGAAGACTCATCCACATGTATAGTAAAGTTATCTATGGTGATTTTAAGTGTGGTGGGATTTGAAAAATTTAGGAAATATATGAAGTAATAACTTTGAGTTTTTTGTTCTCATGATATATTCACTGGCATGGATCTATTCAAAGCAGAATAGGGACACATTTCCCAGTACAAAAGGTAAATAATATCTAACATTTGTATGTTAAATCTTATTTTACATACCCATATCTTACCTATATTGGATAGTCTTATTAAAATGAGACCTTTGTATCTAGTGGGAATCTATATGGTCCCTAGTGTTAAGTGATACCAAGTATGAAATTCTATGCACATAAGCACATAACAGATGTATTTTCCCCACATTTGTATCAGTTGCCTTTTTTTTTTTTTAAAGTTTATTTATTTTGAGGGTTGGGGTGGGGAGAGGGAGAGAGAGAGGGAGAGAGAATCCCAAATAGTCTGTAAGTGTGGAGCCCGACACTGACTCGAACCCAAGAACCTTGAGATCATGACCTGAGCTCAAGTCAGATCCTTAACTAATGGAGCTACCCAGAGACCCCATTATTAGTTACCTTTTTTCCTCTGCATCACAAACTACTCCAGAACTTTGTGCATAGTAACAATCACCATTTCTTTAGCTCACAAGTTTTTGACTCAATTGGGTGGTTCTGCTAAATTGGGCTAGGTTTAACTTACCTCAGTCATTTTACCCATGCATTTGTGGTAGACTGCTGACTTGCTGGGTGGCTGACTGATCTGGGATGGCTCAAATGAATGACTCAGAGGGCTGTTTCTGTGATCTCTCATCATTCAAAAGCCTCAGAGGTCTTTACATAGCAGCTAGGCTGGGTTCCAAGACCTTTAGCGGAGGTGCTATGCCTCTTGAGGTGTAGGCTTAGAATGGGCACAAAGTCATTTACATCACATGCTCTTGGCCAAAGCAAACCATAAGGCCAGCTTTGACTCAAGGGTTGGAGACTTAGACCTTATCTCTTGAAGGGAGGAGTTGCAAAGTCACATAGCCAAAGGGTGTGGATATAGGAGAAAATAACCACAGCTACATTTTTTTCCTTGCAAACAATCTACCATAACATCCCGAGTGTGGGAATGTAAGATGTAGGTGAGACACCATACACTGGATTTTCCAAACCTGCATGCCTGCTCTGTCACTCCCACTTGTTTGTCATGTATCCTTGGATAAAAAAGTTATTGGATTATCCTCTTTCTCTTTAAAAAGCATGAAGGGAAGAAGGTCAGAAAAAAATATTAGCTGAAAGTAGCCATTTGCCTCCTATCATTAGTGATGGTCTAATGATTTGTGTTTTAAGTGGCTTTATCATTGAAATATTTTATGCCAGTAATATCCCACATCTCTTTAATGTGGGAATCCATAAAAATATTGAGTTAATACCTCAACGATATTTCCTGGAGATTGCTGTGCTTCTGTGGCTTGAGGGGCTTGTCCAGTAAGGAAATTAGCTGGAAAGGTGGAAGGCTGACGACTGAAAGGTCTCTATTATCCCTGCTGTGTTCTATTATGCATTTCATGTGTTTGATGTTCTCTTCCACCTGTTGGAACCCCAGGGATTCATGTGCTAAGAGCTCAGAGGTTGAGATAGAGGCAGAAAACTATTGGACTTCAAAGGAGGGCAAGGAGGTCTGGAAAGTGTGGAGTGAAATGAAGCAGAAGATGAATGAGGAGATAAAACTAGTGGAAAGTACAAGATCAAGAAATTGTTCTCAAAATGGTGTTAGTACAGAAGGAGGGCATTTTTTTGAGGACTGGTTTAAACAGGGAATTACATACAATTTGTGGCCCAATCTAAAGGTTCTGAGAGTGAGTCATAAATAAGAAAAGTCTCTCATATAATACAATATTGAATATGACCCCCTTCAAAAAATTGTATGATGCAGAAGAAATCATGAATCTGCATTATGTACTATGGTAACATGTTAACACAGCAGTGACTGCTGGCTGGATTTTCCTGAACAATATTTTTTATGTTTAAATATACCATACTTAAAGAAAATTAAGTTTTAAGTGTAGAACTCAAAGAATTTTCACGAAGTGAGCACACGTAGTGATTACTAGCCATATTAAGAAACAGAACGTTGCCAGAACCTGACAATTCTCCTCATGCCCGTCATAGTCACTACCTTTCCCCAGCAAGAAAGGGGGCCAGGATCTTGACTTCTAATTCCACAGAAGAGTTCCATCGGTTTTTTAATCTTTTTATACATGAAAGCATGCAGTATATACTGTTTTGTATTTGGTCTTTTTGCTCAACATGATGCTTTTTAGATTCGTTCTTGTTATTGTATATGGATAGTCTGTTCATGTTTATTTTTGGATAATGTTCCACTGAGTGAATGTGTGAGTCCTTATTTATCCATTACATACATTGGAGATGAATGTTTGCATTGTTTCAAGTTTTAAGTATTTAATTGAATTTTATTTTATTTATTAATGTTTGTTTATTTGAGAGACAGAAAAGAGAGAGAGAGCACATGTGCACATGCATGCATGTGTGCACAAGTGGAGAGAGGAAGGGAGAGGGCACTGTCGCACAGAGCCTGAGTGAGACTCGAACCCATGAACTGTGAGGTCATGACCTGAGCCAAAATCAAGAGTAAGATGCTTAACCACCTAACTGACTAAGCCATCCAGGCACCTTTTCATCACATTTTAAAAGCAAGTCATTTCCCACTTTGAGTTTTGATGATAATGATCACATCAAATGCTCTTTAATACAAAACAGTAGTGAATGAGAAAGTTAAAACAGCTTTCCAAACAAAGCAAGCTTGCTTATTTGCATATTAAGAATTCTGAATAACAGTTTCTGAGTTTACAACTCCTAGAAGGGAACACTCTGGACAAATTCAAAGGTGAAACTTCAGGGTTATGTTTGGGAGTAAACAGGACTTTGGGGTAATGGGAGCCCTGCTGTGATGTAAAGACATAGTGAAGATGACAGAGGCAGGGCTGGGCCCCTTGCAGGCCTGCACTGCAGACTGCCGTTGATGTAATGTCCATGATGAGGCCCCGAGGGTACGTGTATTAGAAAGATGACTCTTGCAGGGATCGTCGGGGGTAAGGATAGGAAGGCTGCCCAGTGGCTGGCTGTTGTGGGACAGGCACTTAGAATCTGAGTAACTAGGAATATTAGGAGCTAATACTTAATCCTGTAGGTAGGAGAAAACAGTAAAGGTTGGAGAGGGATATGAATAGATAGATAGGATTTAAATATATATCAGACTGGTAGCCTGTATAGTGTGGTCTGAATTAAAGGGAGTAGGAACAGAGCTAGGGTGACTTATAGAGAGACTCTTGTGGTCCCACAGGAAGAAAAAATATGCAGTCATGACCAAGACAAGGCCTTGAGAATAGGAAAGAAGGGAACTTTTTGAGAGGTTTATTAAGTAGATGTATTTTGAGCACTTGCTCATGTCTAGTGGTAACATTGGATAACTCGCTGGGGATGGCAGGAAGCTCAGGCCCAGGTCTGAGGGACGGGACAGGTAACAATGTCATTCATAGGAGTAGGAGATGGAGAACTCAGTCGGGTGGAGTTGGTCCCCTTTGGTCCCTTGTGAACATCCACGACATGTGCAGATGTATTTAAATGCAGATGTATCGTGAGTATTTGGCCTCTGTATCAGGAGCTCAGGAGACAGGACTGGCAGCGAATCATTCTTAAACAGAAGTCAGTTGAATCATGCATATGCAGTGGATCAGGCAGGACCGGGCTGAGGAGCACCATGATGAGAACCCTAACACATCATAGAAGCATGGAGAGGGGTAGCCCGAGAAAATGATTTTGAAAGAGATGGCGGTTGGGGAGTTGGTAAAATGCAGGAGACAGTGGTGTCGTAGAACCTGTGGCAGAGCTTGCATGCTTGCAGCATACGGTGTAATGTTTCCATAGTATTAGACATGGCCCTAGAAAGTGGTGCTTTTTGCTTAAGTGGGGTCCAGAGAAGGTACCCTTTGGGGCGGACCACCTCTTTCTGGAGGGCTCTGCCTACATCAGAGATCAGGAGGGTGTGCTCTACTGCTGTTGGGACCTAATTCTAGTAGCCCCTGATTTTCACATTCTGGTTGAGAGTTGTGGCTTTTTGAGTTTGAATGAGAATAATGATTTCCTCTCTGTTTTTTCTTCTCTTTGTTTTCAGAGAAAAAAATTCAGGTAGAAATACGTTTACTGTGCAGTATTTGAACAGAAGTATTAGAGTTCCTTTAAAATTTTAAGCTAACTAGAGAAGTACATCCATAGCAACAGTTTTATTTTTTAAATTAATCCTGTGTTGAGTTTGTCATGCATTTGGACTATGGGTTTCTTCGGAGCAGAAGCAAGGCATTTTTATTTTCATGTCCCCAGGGCCTAACTCAGAGTTTGGCCTGTGGAAGTGCTTAAGAAATGCTTATTTTTGTCTCTGTTGTTCGTGAATACACAGCTCCATTTCTGAGAGCATACAAGCCCTCTTGAATCTTCTTGCTTTCAATATCTCACGTCACTGAATTATGCCGATTCATCTTCTGAATTTTCATAATTCTGCTTCTTTTTAAACACCAAACAAAGTTGGTGATGATGTTTAAACATCAAACAAAGTTTGATGTCTGTTTACCCCCCTCAAGTGTTCAAGCAAAATGAGAATTTATTTTAAGGCTGCACTGATGTCACAGCATTTGAGAATAGAAACTGAAATAGAGCCTAAGGTATTGAGGTTGAGACAGAAAACTATCAAAATGCTCCTGCTACTCTTTCATTTCTACAAGGTCTCTTGTTTCTACTTCTCTTTGTTCTCTCTCTTTAAAATATTTATTTTGAAAAATTTAAATCCTATACTACTATATGGAATAGGATATAACCGAATGCATTAGTAACCCTTTCACCATAACTGTCAAGAACTTTGCGATGCCAAAATTAGTCTTACTAATGTCACATCTGTTCCACTATACCAACCAGTTCCTCTGTGTTTCTCAGGAGGAAGCTCAGAGTGGGTTATGCTAGACTCCTGTCTCCCCTCTGGGAGAAAGAATTAGCAGAAAGGGAGTCATGGTCTTCATGAGGCTTGGAGGTGATGGTCAGATGAGAGGCTTCCAGATCACAGCTCTCTATTCCCTACCCTCACCAGAAGCGAATTTATCGTCTTTCCCCACATGGCATATTATGTGCTTCCAAAAAGAATAGTTATGGGGCTTTCATTGATTGAAGAAAGTATATGCTGTATTTCCATTTGAATAATGCTGTATTTGGATTTTAAGCTTCTCAGCAAAATATGAATTATCTTATTGCTGTTCCCTTACAGTATTCTTTTCTATGACTATTGCTAGAGGATGATCGGATTTTGTAGATTACATACCCATTCTATATTCAACTCTTAACTTTTTCAGACTTTACAAATTTAGTGCTTATCATGACTGTGACAGGAGGTGGTGGAAGCAATGATGGCATTTGCTCATTGTCCCTGTGTGCATGGAAGTATTTCCTGTTTGCTTGCCAGTATGATGGGATTCCTTTTTCAGAAGTTTGACCACTCATAGTTATTATAAAATGAGAAGTAAAAATAAATGTTTTGAGTAGAGGAAAAGTTTAATAGGAAGAAGTAATAAAAGGTCTGATTTCATTATCCCATTTCTATGCACTGTATATATTGCATTTGAGCAATTTTCTCCTTTTTTTTCCCCCTCTGTGCTATTTATACTTCACTTACGAAGATAAATTGGATCTTCCTCAGCTAATGAAACGTTGTCTTATTTAATAATTCAGAAACGTCTTATTTCTTGGTGGGGAAAAAATCTGCTTTTTAAAAAAGTTTTTTGTTGACTTAGAGTCAGAGAGCTATATTATGTGTATGTTCTTAGCCTATAAATGGGCGATCAAGTTCATGAAGCTAAATGATTGAATTGGTTCCCAGGCTTTTCTTTTCTGAAAGTGTCTTGTCATTTCTTTTCTTTTCTCTAGGGAATCAGCAGTCTCTTCAGTTCTTTAAAAGTGGTGCGTCTCTTGCGACTGGGCCGTGTTGCTAGGAAATTGGACCATTACCTGGAGTATGGAGCTGCAGTCCTCGTGCTCCTGGTGTGTGTGTTTGGACTAGTTGCCCACTGGCTGGCCTGCATATGGTACAGCATCGGGGACTACGAGGTCATCGATGAAGTGACCAACACCATCCAAATAGACAGTTGGCTCTACCAGCTGGCCTTGAGCATTGGGACTCCGTATCGCTATAACACCAGTGCAGGGATATGGGAAGGAGGACCCAGCAAGGATTCTCTGTACGTGTCCTCTCTCTACTTTACCATGACAAGCCTTACAACCATAGGATTTGGAAACATAGCTCCTACCACAGACGTGGAGAAGATGTTTTCAGTGGCCATGATGATGGTTGGCTGTAAGTATCTTGTTTTGCTTTTTTAATGACAAAAAAATTATTGTTGGTGGTTGTTTTCCAGGCTCCGGTCTCTAACAGGATTAAAATGAAACTACTTTGTCTTCAGAAAGGCATTTAATCCATATTATTTGCATTGGTTTAATTTTTATCCAGCCTTGGAAAATAAAAATGCAAAATAATATATTTTACTTTTCAGACTGTATGAGCACATGAAGAACAGTGTGGATAGAGTGGTATGAAAATCAGAATGGGAACTCTGATTTAATTCTATTCACAGGCTTGTAACTGACAGAGCTCTTTCCAAGGGAGACCAGCATCTAGAAAGGCAGCGTCTGGCACATCGCACAGGTTTTGTTGGCAGTGTATTAAATTCCAAAAAACCCAGGAGATGATGGGTGATACATAGTTTAGAAAATACTTTAGTTAGTAATTGAATTCTTGACTAACGTTGATCTCAGGATAGTTTTCTGTAGGTTTTTATAAGAATAATAATTAAAATTTTTTTTTACAAATCTAGTCTCTGTTGCAAACACTCTAGGTTAATAAACACTCTAGGTTTAATATATGCTCCTTTGAGAAAATGAAAGGATTAGTACATACAAGGCTCATTTGGCAGTGACAAAAATATATGGAAGGTAGCAGGTATCTGAGTACTAAATGCCTGGATGGTGTTCCTGGGACTAGAATGTTCTCTAAAGGACTTGAAAGACCATGTGTTCTACACTCAGACTGAGACTGGATTGTGTCAGAAGATCCGAACAATAAGAAAATATATATCAAAGAAGCTATTTTAATAGAATCATCATCTACTCCTTCAAGTTGACTTAGATGATTTATCCAAACCTAATTCTGACCCTCAGAGTAACCTTAAGATCATTGTACTGGAGGTATGATTAGTGTCAGTAGTACCTGTTAAGCCTTTAGGTCATGGTCATTGGTTTGTGATATAAGACATCCTTTCTGAGATTCCACATTGTGGAAGTTTACATTTTTTTAAAGTTTATTTATTTTGAGAGAGAGAGAAAGAGAAAGAGAAAAAGCATGAGTGGGGCAGGGGCAGAGAGAGAGGCAGAGAGAATCACAAGCTGGCCCTGCACTGCCCAATGTGGGGCTTGAGCTCATGACCTGGGAGATCAAGAATTGGCTGCTTAACTGACTGAGCCACTCAGTTACCCCTATATTTTGACAATGATGGGAAAGATGTTAAGAGGCCTATGAAAAGTCCATGTTTTGGGTCAAAGTAAGGCAGTTTTCACGTTTTCAGAGTTGAGGATATTTGATAGCTCTTGGAGCACCAATGTTGGCAGATTAGCTTCCGCCTCTGCACTCCTCTATGCAGGCACAGAAACAAGAAGGCACAAGTTATGTTCGCTGTTTGGGGATAAAGAAGTAGACTGAGAATGGCAAGTGCCGTCTGCTTCGGAGGCTTGTGGGAGGAAGTGTGTTCCTTCATACAAAAGATCCTGATGCTGAAACTGTTGTCTGTAAACCCAACCTGGTAAGATGTGTCAGTGCTTTATAAATTCAGAAGACAACGTTTTGTCAGATGTGATATTTATTACCATACTACTTTTAGTATTACATAATGCGTTTTGCCTTACATTTGACCATAGTTAGGTTAAAAAAGTTATTTTGAAGCAATTATTGATTGACTGGAAGTTGCAAAGATAGTACAGAGAAGGCCTTTGTGCATTTTTCCTAGTTTCCTCTGGTAATGACATCCTGCAGAATCCAGCACAAGATCAACATTGGCGCTGGTACAGCAACATATGAGTGTAGTTCTGTGTTGTTGTTGTTATCATGTGTAGATTCCTGTAACTACCACCGAAATGAATATACAGAATTGTTCCATCACCAGAAAAACCTTTCTCTTGTTACCCCTTTATAGTCCTACTCACCCCTTTCCCCTACAGCATCCCTAACCCCTACCAACTACTGACCTGCTCTTTACCTTTATAATGTGATTTTGAGAATGTTATGTAAATGGAATCATGAAAACTGTGACCTTTGGAAATTGGCTTTTTCCAGTCAGCATAACATCAAAATTTTATTTGGTTTACTTGGTCCCATCCTTTCTCTACTATATCTAAATGTCTTTCTCCTTATTTTCTCTTTGTTTAGTTCTTGTCTTGATATCAAGATGAAGACCTAGTCTCAAACTTAGTCCTTTTCTTTGCTGAGTTTCTGCTATTTCCTTTTAACACTTGAGCAGTTTTCTGTTGATAAACTAGCTTCTGATATTATTTTTTGCCTGTTGACTTTAGGTGGTTTTTGTTTTTGTTTTTTTATGCCTCAAGTCCAGTTTCTAATGCCAAGATTGTTCCGGGGAGATGCCTTTTAATTTCCTTCTTAGTCCTTGGGTTGTAGGTAATTTGATGGTATGTTTACTTTAAAACAACCCAAGAAGCTGATAGAACACCCTCAAGACCCATGAAGTGTAACAGTAACTTCTCACAATTCCAAAATTTATTAGACACACAAGCTCAAAATCTCAACCACATGTGCCTATTGAAGCTATTTGTAATCTTACTTTTTCCCCCTACAATAACGCCAAGGAAAACAAAACAAACTACTACTGTTCCCAAAATGTATTATCAGCCATAGATACAGCGATACAGTGAGATACAGCACCTCTCTCTCTCTCTCTCTCTCTCTCTCTCTCTCTCTCTCTCTCTCTCTCTGTGTGTGTGTGTGTGTGTGAGTGAGTGAGTGAGAGAGAGAGAGAGAGAGATGCGGAAGAAGAGTGAGGGAAGAGGGAGATAGAAAACAGAAAGGTTCATGCTTTTAGTTGTATTAAGATTCTAGTCAGTCTATTCCATGATGGCTGTTTGAGAAGTACCACTTATAACCTTAAAACACAGTAACTGAGAAAAGTGTTTTATCAAAGAGTTGATGGAAATACCAACTGACTATACGCTGTCAAGGAAAATGCCTATATTCTACAGAAAAAATAATCACTATTTGTAAATCATAGCCTCTTTTTCTGGAGAAACTCATCTGGAATTTTCATGCCTTCTAGCAAAATTGAGAAATTTTACTGGCAACAATTCCAGTTTCTAGGTTCTTTCTGAGCCCTCTTCTTTCGTTAATGGGCTTTCCTCTCTGACCTCTAGGTCCTTTCCCCCCTGACCTGAATTTTATGTGGACTCTGTCCTGGAACACAGTCTCAAGGTTCCCTTGTTTCTATCAGACAAACCTTTAGACAAAATTTATGACTTTCACTAGTTACCCTGTGTTCAATCCCGGTCACCCCGTGTTCCCTCTTGATCCCTTCTGTAGCAGCAGGATCCCAGGGTATTTCTTTTTCCTGCTCTCTGGAGATTTATTGGACTTAAATCTTTTGTTCCATCATTTGCCCAAGGTGGAGAATCCCCTTGCTCAGTTTGCAGAACTGGAAAAGTTTTTTGGATCTTCTCAGCATGGTCTACCACCATGCATTCTTCATCTCAATTTTGTCTCTTCTCAGCTTTGGCATGCTCTATGCCTCGAGTAGAACTCCATGGCTCTGGTAGCAGCCATTATTCTACCTCAGGATAGATAACTCTCTCTCATTCCTCTGCATTTGTCCGTTAGTGAATGAACCTGATGACTCTGCTGACATTAATGACATTCGCTACCAGGGGACGTTTGTGAAAAGGTATTTTTGTGTTTAGTTCTGCTGCAGTTGTGGAAAATAGCATAGTTTAAAAAATGTTTTATTTTTTTATTTTTGAGAGAGAGAGAGAGAGAGAGAGAGAGAGAGAGAGTGAGCAGGGGAGGGACAGAGACAGCGGGTAGACAGGAGATAGCGAATGGCAAGCAAGTCCTGCATTGTCAGTGCAGAGCTTGACGTAAGGCTCGAACTCACAAGCACCGAGATCATGACCTAAGCCAAAATCAAGGGTCAGATGTTCAACTCACTGAGCCACCCAGGTGCCTGCATACTTTTTTTTAAAGATCAAGATGTGGGTAATCTCTGCTTATTTGCAGAGTAAATATTTCATGATACCTTGGTGAAATGTTCTCTAATCCATTTCATTTGTATAATCTTATTGATCCCCTAATAATTTTCTTTTTTCCAAAGATTAGCAACTAATTTTGCTTCTATTCAGAAAGTACCTTAGTGCACTGAAGATTTGTTCTGAGTATAAAACAAAGCAATATGAGAAGAGAGTTTTTCTGATGTGATTATCCTTTTGTCTTAGTGTATTTTTTTATGAATCTGCTTCTAAAGATTTATCAGGGAAGCAATTGCTTACTTATTTTCTTCTTCATTACTAAATGATCATATAAATTATATTTTGCTTTAATCCAACCATTATAAAAATCTATACACTTGCATCTTTCACTATAATTTTTTTAAAAAAGAAACATATAAAATGAAAATATAAGTTATAACTTTATGCCATAAATAATTTATGTCCAACCATATTTTTTTCTTTCTCTTTTTCTCTCTCTCTCTCTCTATTTTGCTCATTTGCTTGCTTTATTTTGTTTTAATACACTGTTAAATACATTAGTAAACCCTTAGCATGTTTCAAAGGACTCTAAGGTTTGACTATGGGTGGGGTGTGCCTGGGTGACTCAGTTGGATAGGTGTCTGACTCTTGATTTTGGTTCAGGCCATGATCTCAAGGTCATGGAATGAAGCCCCATTGGGCTCCATGCTGGGAGTGGAGCCTGCTTCAGATTCTCTCTCTTTCTCTCTCCTTCTGCCCCTTCTCTGCACGCTTTCTCTCTCTCTCAAAAAAGTAAATAAAATAATAAAAATGAAAATAAAATAAGATTAAGCTTTGGGTACTTATTTTGTCTAAGCGATTTTGTTTTGTTTTATTTTTTTCCATCGTTGCCTACTTAGCTGCTAGACTGAGGTGGCCTGACTCATGTGGTATATGGCAATCGGGACCTGTCCTGGAGGGGTGCCATGCAAATTAAGTCTTTAAAAGTAAAACAAAGAAAGACTAAAAACTATAAATATGAAAACAGCTGAGATTAATTAGTAGGCAGGTAGTTATAAAAATGATAATCTGCAATTTTCAAATAGGATGTAATAGAGGATACCCTAAACAGTCTAGGAACTCTGTGTAATTGACTCTCATGGTTTACAGTGCAGCAGACAATTGGTTAGCACATTTAGAAGTACAGCAGAGCTGTCTGCTAGTGGGATGTGTATGAAGAGAAATTCAAATCTCCGTGTGGGTGGTTAAGCCACCAGGGAGCACTTGGTTACCACTGGTCACTCAACCCCACGCGGAGGAGACTGATGTCATGCACCACGTTCTCTAGTGATGATCTAATTTGGCATTCTCTGTGGAGTTCAGATAAAAGCCAAGCTGAGATTATAGACACTGCTTTTATCTCTCTCCATAGGGAAAGCAATAAATAGAAAATGTTGAGACCCAGAGATTGGGAGAACATGGAATAAGTTGAGGGCAAGGGCCTGTGTGACCTTGGAGACTCTGAATCTCTCCGGTTTTAGTTTTTCAGTTGTGTAATGCAGGAGTTGAAATAAACGGCTTTTAATGTTTCTGTCTGTGCTAACACACATCTCAGATTCTGTCAGTGCAGTTAGGCCACTGTTCCTAGAACTGGGTTGGTTATTGGTAATGAGGTTAATAAATGGAAGAGGTGCCACTTACAGGTTTTAGGGCTTTTCAGGTATATTACATATCTTGTTTTATTGGGAATAAGGTGTGTCTTTTATGGAATATATTCAGTAAAGAGGGAACACTGTCAGGAAATATTGTAGAGAAAAGAAAATATCTTTTTGGAAAGAAAAGTGATTTTTGAATAGAAATTAGGCAGCTAGATGGACTGAAAAACTTTTGCTTCAGGACGTAAGAGTAGGGCCAGGGAGAAGTCTGTATATCAGACCAGTGGGAACTCTGAAGCATATTTGGCCCACATGGGTATCCAGGCAGGTGTCAAAGTGAACTGGAAGTTAAATAAAAATTTGGAAGAAATAATATATAAAATAAAATTTAAAGAAATGCTGGTTGAAAAAAATAAAAAGTGAACTCTTTCCCTTTTCCAATATTAAAAAAATTATTCTACAAATCTTAACATGAGACTTTAGATGACTGAGATACAATATTAAATTACATGTTGAATTTTTTCTTGTCCTTGCTGGTGTGGTGTAGGTAGGAAGTGGAGTGTGAACATGCTGATTTTCATTTCTGGTTTTAGATTCAGCCAGATGGAGAGACTTTTAAGCTTAATGTTTATTTTGGAAACTGGGTCAGTTCTTTGTGTCTCCTTTACTTCTGCTTGTAAAAAAGATTTTCTTTCTTTCTTTTTTTTAAAATCTCTTTTCTTTAATAAGCCGAATATCCTATGAGGAAAAACATTTTGTGGAACACAAAGTTCAGGGTTATAAGTACTTTATTTTATGGTTTAGTAGTTTCAGATGTATAGCCCAATAGTTAGAAAAAGACTATGTGATGTGTACTTTATTCCACTTCTTATTCAAGATAGAACTTGTATCTTTTGCAGGAATGTTCTTTTATACTCATGTTTCTTTTTATGCCTAGTCACATTTTCACAAAGCCTCTCAGATTCTATAAAGATTGAGTTTTCCCAGAAAACAGGAAATTTTCTCAGTGGCTTAGTAATTAGTCTGGTCTTTTTGCAAGAGCTTGATCTCTGGAACTACTTTGTGTCTCTGTATCACTCAAAATTATTTAATTCATTTGTCATTGTCCCAAATAGTTATTAAGCAGACAAACTGGATACTTTGTGGCTCTCAGTAAGTTAGTGGTATGGTGCGTGTCAAACAAGAGAATCGCTGAATCATCTCTCTCTCCCATTCCTTCCATCCCCATACTGCCCCCATACTCATTCCCATGTCCGTGTCCATATCCACCTGCATCTCCATCCCCTTCCATTTCCATCTCCATCTTCATCTCTATCCCTATCTTTGTCTTCATCTCCATCACCAGCCCCAGCCCCAGCCCCATTCTCATAACCATCCCCATGTCCATGTCCATGTCCACCTGCATCTCCATCCCCCTTTCATCCCATTCCCATTCCTATCCCCATCTCTATCCCCTTCTCCACCCCCATCTTTATCTCCATCCTCATTCCCATCTCTGTCCCCATCCCCATCCCCACCTCATACCCATCCTCATGTCTGTCACCTGCATCTCCATCCCCTTTCCTTCTCTATCCCCATCCTCACCTCCATCCCCATCCCCATCTCTATCTCCATTTACACATGCAACTCTTCCCCTATCTTTATTACTTTTCCATCTTCACCTCCATCTTATTTGTCTTTATACTGTGAGATAAAAGCTGACTTTGAACAGGTGAATAAATAAGTTGGACTGAACTACAGGGCAGGTAAGAATAGGGGCTGTGTTTGCCCTATTTTTCATTACATATTTAGCACAAAGTATTGTGCCTAGTTGATGGATATGCTCATTAAACATGTTGAACGAATGAAAGAAGTCTACCTAGCTTCTCCTAAGGAATGTAGGAAGATTTATAGGAGGAGGTGACTCATGAGCTTAGAATACAAAAACATACTGGATTTAGGTACTCTTTGAAATAAAGAGAACATATGTGAAAAAAACAAGAAGGAAATGACTTGGTCCTTTTGTAGAACTCCATGTATTTCACTTGCATAGCCTAGTAAGGAGTTTATCTTTTATTCTAAAGGTTGTGGGACAAATACGAATTTCATTCTACTGTGTGGAAGATGATTTGGAGCAGATAAAGGCTGCAGGTAGAGAAACCAGTTAGGAGTCTGTTGCAATCATTCGAGAAGTCATGAACTAAGGTGGTAGGGATATGAAGGATGGTACTTTCAGAACTGGCAAATTGTTTTTTCTGTAAAAGGACAGATAATAACTGTCTTAGGCTTCATGGTCAAGTCTCTGTTGTAACCACTCATGTCTGGGGTTGTAGTTTTTATTTATTTTGAGAGAGCCAGAGTGGATGAGAGGGAGAGAGAGAGCACGTGCAAGGGAGGGTCAGAGAGAGAGAGAGAGAGAGAGAGAGAGAGAGAGAGAGAGAGAGATGGAAAGAGAGAATCCCAAGCAGTCTCTGTACTGTCAGCACATAGCCTGATGCAGGGCTTGAACCCACAAAATGTGAGATCATGACCTGAACTGAAACCAAGAGTTGGATGCTTAACTGACTGAGCCCCCCAGATGCTCCTCTGCTGTTGTAATGTTAAAAGAAACAAAGACATAAATAAATGGACATGTCTATGTTCCAATAAAACTTAAAGTGGGTTGCAGGCTAGGTGTGGCATATTTGTACTTTCCCACAGTATGGGGAGACAGCATAGTTTTTGAAAAGACCATGGACTTTAGAATCAGACAAACCTATGTTCAGTTATTAACAATTTACATCATTTATCTAGACCATCATCTGTAAAATGGAGATCACTACATTGCAGAGGTTTTTTTTTTTGAATACTCAAAAGATAGATTGTGTATAAAATTCCTGAAACCTTTTTTAAGTTGTTATTGGTGAGTGGATAAATGTGTCAAATATGATAGAAGAATCCAAAAGGACTGGAAGATTTCTGGTTAATTCAGCTGGCATGAGTGACCACGTTCTTTTCTGAGGAAAAAAGAAGCAACTATTCCTGGGGGGAAGAGAACGGTTCTATTTTGAATATGTTGAGTGTGAGGTGCCTGCAGGTCATTTAGTTGGTAATGTCCTTTAGGCTAGGCAGTTACAAGTGTGATTTGGGGGTTCCAGGGATGTGAAGCTGGTGAGATCTCTTTGTGAGTCACAGTGTAGAGAAAGTAACCAATGTCGAGGGAGCTCAGGGAAGATTCAGAATGAAGCCGGGAAGGGTGACACTTGAGGAAGGAGGCCACAGAAGGATAAAGAAGAGAGCCCAGAAGGACAAAAAGAAGCATGACTCCAGAAGAAGTTTCTTGCAACTTCAAGAAGGGAGAACAGCAAGATAAATGGGATGGTGAGTCAGGTGGTCTGGTTAGCATTATGAGGTCATTGGTGACCTTCTTCCGAGTAGTTTTCATTGGATGGTTGAGAGGAGACAATCACATGGAGGAATTTACCTTTATGGGATCTAGACCTTCTTTTTTTCTTTTTTCTAATATGAAGGAAAATATGAAGAGAAATTTAACTTAGTGCAGGCAGATTAAGCTTACAAAGTATTTTTCACTGCCAATGCTCTTTTTTTTCTGAATCACCGTTCAAGTCCAATAATATATATATAAATTAGACTATCAGATATGTTACATAATCTTGGAGTTTTCTTTTCATGTCACAAGATAGAAAAGAAAATTGACTTGGAAAGACATTTTTATGAAATCCCACTTTCTAAGAACAGGGATTTTAGTCAGGGAAGAATTTTATTTGTGAAATTATGAGGTAACCTTGTAACAAATTTGTGTTGATTTCTATGAGTGTGTATATTGTCCAAGATAAGTGGTTACCTGGTAGGTGGAATTGTGCTCTGCTAGAGAAAAAGCACCAGGGACTTACATGAGCCGTATGTATGTGGTATCAAGGATCAACTGATGTATAGTTTTTATTTTGCTGGAAACAAAATACAGAATTTTTCAAAGGTTGAAAGACTACCAGTCCACATATGGATATATTTAGAATTTGCTAAAATAAATGTTATGCCCAGAAGGCTTTATGTATGGATTTAAGAATTACTTTGGTATGCTCAGAGACGAGATTTTCTTTGGAGCAATTTCTACGCCAGTTCCTAAGTGACTGCTTCTTACCTCTTTACTTAAAAGTTATATAAATTATGATGACTGCGTCAGGCCTCCCTAGGAGTAGAGGTGCCAGGTATATGCTTGCAGTTTTGCGTGTTGTGTCTGTAGATAGGAAGATTTTTATGGGATGAGAGTTATGTTCTAGTTGACTGTCAGGAAATACTGGAGGCTTTAAAAAATTCTCTCTGAAGCCAGTTCTGAGCTACCCCTTTAGATACTGTCTTCTTTAAAGTTGAATTTATGTTTAACAGCCCCCAAAAGTCTTAATCTATGGAAGTCAAATTTGGGAGCCTTACTGATTTAAAATGAATATAAGAGAAGGACACTTAAACTCATACCTCTAGATAAGACTTAGCAAAAGAGATGGGTGTTGAATTTTCTAATGAGACTTGGACCTCCCATGACTTTGCCTTTTCAGTTTTCTTAGAAAAGGCCTCAAAGGAACCCCAGAGTAGGTGTGTTTTCCAACTCCCTTCTCTTAGCAGGGAACTAACTAGAGAGCACTTCTCTGCTTCATCCCTCCTCCCCGGTCCCACCAATCCCAGACAAACACCAAAATTCTAGATTCCATCATCCCTTGTCCTATTGCTGCACTGTGTCCTGAAAGAATCCCAGTCTGGATCCACCTGCCTCTTTTGCTCCTGTTTCAGGATTGCTGAGCACAGGCTGGAGTGAACCACAGCTATGTGAACAGGTGCTACTACAATGCATGGTTCATAATCTTACACATCTTTGCTTATTTTAGGCCATCTCCCTCTCACATTTTGCTGAGTAGCTATTCTTGCACAGTTCTCCTGTTTCCTTTTCATTTCTCCTAAATCTCTGACTGCCCTTCCCTATTTCAGCAGATGGCCTTTCTTCTATTTCTCTGAAAAGGAAAAGGTGGCTGTAGCAGACATGTATTTCTGTACCTTCTTGACCCTCTTACAAAGACTGTCAGGAAGAGGGAAGTGGATTGGGAATGAGGGTGCCGCCAAACCACACAGGACCTTATAGATCAAATTACTGAGTTTTTCCCAAGTTAGACGGGAAGGCTTTTGAGGGTTTTGGGTCAAAGAGCTGCATGTTTTGTCTTACGTTGTGTAAAGATCAATCTGGCAGCTGTGTGGAAAACAGACTGTAAGGGATCAAGGATGGAAGAGGGCAGATAGGGTAATAGTCAAGGTGAGAGATGATGGCAGTGGTAGTTAGAATAGTTTAGATTCTGGACAAATGTTAGGACCCACAAAATACGAGGGTATGCGAGAAAGCCAGGGTCAGGATTTAATTTAAGGCTTTTGGTGCAAGCAACTGTTACGTTGAGAAGGGTCCTTTGTCATGTTGAGTGGACAGTTAATGTGTCTGAGTCTAGGGTTGTGTGGATGGCCCAGGGTGTGGTCATGTTATCTGTTTTGTCCTTTAATATTTATTTCCTTCAATTATTTGCTCTTGTTTCTTCTGTTTTCCATCTCTCTAGCTCTCTACTGGCTCTTTCTCATTAGCAGATAACATGCTCATGTCCCTTCAATCCAGAAAAACCCCCACATATGTGAACAGAAGAACACTTGAGTTTGCATTCTCTTTGCCTATATCTAATTACCATTTTTAAATGCAAGATTCCAAAAGTGTGCATCTTTACTTTATTATCTTAATTTACTACCTAACAAGTGGACTTCTTTCCCCAGCCACCACTTGAAATACATTTGCTATATTTCATAGACACTTTTTCATCCATGTGGAAACATCTCTGGCTTCTTAATGTTTGTCTCCCCCTGGTTTTTCTCCTGTTGCTCTGGCTATTCTATTTCTTTCACTGGATCATTATACTCCCTCTCTTTAAATATTGGGAAGTGTGATGTTGGAAACAAGTTTTTGAAAGGTCAAGGGCAGTTTTCTTGATAGGCTGAGTAGTATCTCCTTCCAAGGAATGATTTACGGGAATGAGACAACTTCTAGATATCTCCCTCATCATTTTGTCTGATGGTCCCTGTTTTGTATGTCCTTCCCTCCAGAAGTCCCCTGTGAAACTGCCACTATGTTTTCTGAAAGATGTACGTCTCTGTCAGCACACCAGCATGGACTTAGCTGCATACTAGCTCACTGTCACAGTGAAGAAGAAAGAGAGGCTGAGATTTCAGAGTAGAGTGGAAAAAACATTTGGAGCCTGGGGAGCTACTTGGCAGGCAGAGGCAGGAAGGGGCTACAGTGATGATGCCATGAGGGAAGAGTCTCTTCAAGAAAAACTTATTCTTTTTATCTCTGTGGTGGGAAATGCAATCAGAGGTTGATAATTTATGTCCCCCCCCCCTTTTTTTTCCCTGATTTCTTGCCATGAGAACTTTCCTCCATAGTGTGTCTAAAGTATCCCTGTCTTCTGTATCTTATTATCCTTCTATTATGGGCTATAATTATGTTCTTTAATTCTTTCTTTACATATTTGCTGCTTGTCTTCCCAGCTCAAGTGGGAGCCACAAAGGCGGGGAGCTTGTCTGTTGGGTTCACCTCTATATATCTGGTATAATGAGAGCATAGTAGGTGCTCAGTAAATTCTTTTTGAACAAGTGAATAGGTTTTGATACTCCATATTCAAAAGGTTGTGTGTTCAGAGCAAAGCAAATCTATAAGCTCTCCAGATGTAAGTATTTTAATGGTGGGTTTAAACTTTTATACAGTAGAACTTAGATATATGAATATGTGGCTGACTTCATTTTTCTATAGAGAGCTCACTTACTTTGTGACCTACCACCTCACTCTTTTCCATCATTCAAAAGGTATCTTTCTTTTCTAAAAAATATTTTTTAAAGTTTATTAATTTATTTTGAGAGAGAGAGCAGAGGAAGGGCAGAGAGAGTGAATGACTGAGAGGAAGAAAGAGAGAGAGAGGGAGATAATACCAAGCATGCTCTACATCAGCAGTGCTGAGCCTGATGCTGGGTTCAAACTCATAAACCATGACGACATGATGACCTGAGCCAAAACTAAGAGTCAGACACTTAACCAACTGAGCCACCCAGGCACCCCTCAGAAGGTATCTTTTATACCGTACCTATCCTATGGTTATACTTGTTACTCTTTGTCGTGTACCAGAGAGTTCCGGATAGGAAGCAGGATATACTTCTCTGTTGCTCTTGGGTTTCCCCTTACCCTATTTCAAGTTTCTTTTTTCATCTATGTTGCTTGCTATTCTGCCCACCTGTTTCATTGCCTTTTCCCCGCCCCCAATATTTTCTGGGAAAAGAGCTAAGATTTTAACAGTAAAAATAAAACACAACAAGAACAACAATAACAAAAAAGCCATTTGCTGTCTCAAGGGCCTGGCACTTGCAAAGGAAATCTATGCTTTCAAGATTATTGTTTTGGCTACGGACTTAAAAAAAAAAAAGTCTAATTTGAAACTCAAAGCTATGCTGCTTTCTTTGTTCCTAGCCATGTCCATATGCCCCTTGACAAGTGACTGATGCTGTTTCAGTAGGAGGGCAGAGGGGGACCATTAGGAAGAACCAGAGGTTAAAGGCACTCGAAATACTTGTGTGTGTGGTCCTCACCCATAGTCATGGGGAGGTCCCGGAATAAAGGAGTGCATTGCAACCTCCCAATCCCTTTGTGTTCATTGGCTGTAGAAGAGAACTACCTGGGATTGAAATGGTTTAGAAGTAAATTTTTGGACCATATGTAGAATTTAATGCTACAGTTTGGACATTCTGTTCTTAGAAGCCACATAAAGGTAGGACTACTTCAGCCTAAATCAGAAGTGAAAATATCCTTGTCATTGTTGTTGTTACTGTTTGCTAAGGAAACAAAATCATATACCTGCATTTTGGAGAAATTTGCATCTTGAAACAAGTGTGTACAAGTGTGTCCATTTACCGAAAGGGAGCTTTCATTACCTGCTGATATTTGGTGAAAGACTTTCTATTAACTGTTCATTTAGTCATTGGAGAGATTGCCAGAGATAGGAAGGTGATTTGTTTAGAAAAGAATGGATTTGGTTAATATGACAACCCCAGAGATGACAGAGCTGAAATAGTAAAGGACCCAGGACCAACAAAGACAAGGAAGGAAATAAAGTACTTTCTAGACCTCTGGTTTTTCTGACTTGTTTTTGATTTAATCTGTGTGCTAATTCAGATTGTCTGCCTATTTCTTTAGTTTTTATATCAAAGTAATATGTGCACATAAAGAACCATATAGTGCTATAAAGCTTACTTTTGAAAAATAGAAGTTTTCTATTCCCTATGCAATTTTCCATTTCCCAGAGGTCACTTTAAAATAGTTTCAGTTTTTTGTAAATATCTATCTTTTTATCTAAAAACACATGATTATTGGGGAAGATTTTCCATTTTAGTAATTATGTATTGACATCCTTCTTTGGAAGGTTCAATTCAAATATAATTCCTTTTTAATTATATTTGGCTCTTTCTTCATCCCTTAACCACCACTATGTATACATATATACATTTTTCAATTTTCTATCTTCTCAAATATTTAGATCACAAATTTGATTAAATGAATAGTGTGTTTTCATTATCATGACTATGCAAACGCTGTTTGCAGTAGAATTAGGTGGTTGACTATAATTTTCCTGTACAGCGTTTGATTTTATGTCATTTTCCTTCTTATTTTTTTTCTCTTACTGTTTATCTATTTTTGAGAGAGAGTTCATGAGCAGGGGGAGTGCAGAAAGACAGGAAGACAGAGGATCCAAAGCATGCTCTGTACTGACAGCAGAGAGCCTGAAGGGGGGCTTGAATTCACTATCTGTGAGATCATGACCTGAGCCGAAGTTGGATGCTGAACCGACTGAGCCACCCAGGCACCCCTCCTTCTTAGTTTTTCATGTACTTCTCCTCTATCATATAACATTCATCTTAGTATGCTTTTATTACTTAGTTATCAACTTCCTGTCTTTGGAGGCTACTTCCGTGGTGTCTTCTGAATTTCCCGTCCTTACTAGTCTCTATAGATTTGACCCACAGCTCTTACTCAGCCTATCTTTCCTTTCATCTTTGAACCTCAGAATTTCCTTTTCCCTTCTCTTTTGTGGGCCCTCTGTTTACTACATATGTTTTGATAGAACAACTCTTTCAATAGTTTACAGAGAAAGGATGCATAAAAGATAATATTTTGAGGTTGTGTATATCTTAAAATGTCTTTCACTTATCCTTTTGCTTAACTGATAGTTCATCTGAGTAGAGATATAAGGTTAGTAATAATTTTATGACAGAATTTTGAGATATTCTTCCTTCTTCTTTGAGTTTTCAGTGGAATTACTTAAAAGACTGATTCTGTTCAAGTCTTGATTGTTACAAATATGTTTTCTTTTCCCTTTGTTTCTGGAAAACTTGAGAATCTTCTTTAGGTACCCAGTATTATGAAATACTATGACAAAGGTCTCTTTCTATTGGTCTGTTTTAATCTACTCTACTAGATTCTAGAATCTCTTCTAGAGTCTCAATGGGTATGTTTCCTCATTTGAAAATGTTTGTTCTTCACTTCTGGGACATTTTCTTGAATATTTTTGATAAAATCCTTTTATCCCCCCTTTATTGAAATGCCAGTTATTTGGATATTGGATCTCCTGGATTGTTTTTCTAATTTTCTTATTCTTTCTAAAATATTCAGTTGTTTTTTTACCTCTGTGGTCTGGAAGTTTCTCTCAAGCTCATTTTTTTAAAAGTTTATTTATTTATTTATTTAGAGAGTATGCACAAGCTGGGGAGGGGCAGAGACAGAGGGACAGAGAGAATCCCAATCAGGCTCTGAACTCTCAGCACAAAGCCTGACAAGATGTGGAAGAAAGGCTAGACTTGATCAGAGGCTTGGTCCCAGGAACTGTGAGATCATGGCCTGAGCCAAAGTCAAGAGTTGGATGCTCAAAAGATGAGCCATGCAGGTGCCCCTTTCTTGGTCATTTTCCATCCTTCTACTGAGATTTCATTTCCGCTAATTTCTAAGAGCTCTTGAGTTTTCTTTATGTTCCTTCTTATAACATCCTGTTTTTGCTTTATCAGTTCAAAATCTTCTTTACTCATTCTGAGGATGTAGAATAGTTTATGTACAGTTTTCAGATCTTCACATCATCTCTGTGTCCTTCAAATTGATTTTTGGTTTCTTGGCTTTAGTCTCTGTTGCTCAATTTGGAGGCTTTATGCAGATATCTGGGAATCATTGTTGTTTGTTTATGGATGGATTTAGGACTGTGGCCTTAATGTGGAGAGATCTGTTGACTTATTTTGTGGAGAATAATCAACATCAGTATTTTTACATCATCTCTGTTCAATTTCCCCAGAGAAAAATGTTTCCAATTTCTAGGACACAGAATATAAGCCTTGCTCCAGATTTTTGGAAGCTGAATGGAGAGCTGAGAGTTTGACATTTAGAGCATAAACTTTCACTCAATCCCTGTAGTTTCAGTATGATACTTTTTAAAAAATTTTTTTTAAATGTTTTATTTATTTTTGATATAGAGAGAGACAGAGCATGAGAGGGGGAGGGGCAGAGAAAGAAGGAGACACAGAACCGGAAGCAGGCTCCAGGCTCTGAGCTAGCTGTCAGCACAGAGCCCGAAGCGGGGCTCGAACCCACGAACGTGAGATCTGACCTGAGCCGAAGCTGGAGGCTTAACCGACTGAGCCACCCAGGCGCCCCAGTATGATACTTTTAGATGCTCTCCCCTCAGTCCAGAGGGCCTCTTTAGTCTACAAGGGGTAGAAAGGGAACTGCCTGATTCTGGAATTAGGTAGGACATATAGAGATGGATATCTATCTGCTTCTTAAGTATTTTCTTTTTTTATTTATTAAAAATATTTTAGTGTTATTTTTTTATTTTAGAGAGAGAGGTAAAGAATGAGTAGGCGAGTGGTCAGAGAGAGAGGGAGACACAGAATACAAAACAGGCTCCAGACTCTGAGCTGTCAGCAGATAGCCCAACGTGGGGCTTAAACCCACAAACCATGAGATCATAACCTGAGTGGAAGTCGGATGCTTAACTGATTAAGCCACCCAGACACCCTCTAAATAGATTTTTTTTTATGGCCTCTCCTGTTTTATTTTATTTTATTTGTTTTCTTTTATGGTTTATTTTCAGGTTGGTTTCCATGTAACACCCAGTGCTCATCCTGGCAAGTACCCTCCTCCATTCCCAACACCCCTCCCCCTCCCCCATCAGCCCTCAGTTTGTTCTCAGTATTCAAGAGTCTCTCATGGTTTGCCTCCTTCCCTCTCCCCAACTATTTTTGTCCCCCTTCCCTTACCAGATGGTCCTCTGTTAAGTTTCTCCTGTTGCACTTTTGAGTAAAAACATATGGTATCTGCCCTTCTCTGTTTGACTTATTTCACTTAGCTCAAGTGAAACTCAAAGTTCCATCCACATTGCCTCAAATGGCCAGATTTCATTCTTTCTCATTGCCATGCAGTATTCCATTGTATAGATAAACCACATCTTCTTGATCCATTCATAAATTGGTGGACATTTGGGCTCCTTCCATGATTTGGCTATTGTTGAAACTCCTGCTATGAACATTAGGGTACACGTACCCCTATGCATCAGCACTTCTGTATCCCTTGGGTAGATCTCAAGCAGTGCTGTTGCTGGGTAATAGCGGAGTTCTATTGTTAACTTTTTGAGGATCCTCCACACTGTTTTCCAGAGCGGCTGCACCAGTTTACATTGCCACCAACAGTGTAGGAGGGTGCCCGTCTCTCCACACTCTCACCAGCATCTAGTCTCTTGATTTGTTCATTTTAGCCACTCTGACTGGCATGCGGTGGTATCTCAATGTGGTTTTGATTTATATTTCCCTGATGATGAGTGATGTTGAGCATTGTTTCATGTATCTGTTGGTCATCTGGATTACCTCTTTAGAGAAGTGTCTATTAATGTCTTCTTCCATTTCTTCACTGGATTATTTGTTTTTCGGGTGTGGACTTTGGTGAGTTCCTTATAGATTTTGGATACTAGCCCTTTATCTGAAATGTCATTTGCAACTATCTTTTCCCATTCTGTCAGTTACCTATTAGTTTTCTTGATTGTTTCCTTTGCAGTGCAGGAGCTTTTTATCTTGATGAGGTCCCAACAGTTCATGTTTGCTCTTGATTCCCTTGACTTTGGGGATGTGTTGAGTAGGAAATTGTTGTAGTTGAGGTCAGAGAGGTTGCTTCCTGCCTTCTCCTCTAGGGTTTTGATGGTTTCCTATCTCACATTGAGGTCCTTTTTCCATTTTGAGTTTATTGTTGTGTATGGTGTAAGAAAGTGGTCTAGTTTCATTCTTCTGCATGTTGCTGTCCAGTTCTCCCAGCACCACCTGTTAAAGAGGCTGTCTTTTTTCCATCAGATACTATTTTCTGCTTTGTCAAAGATTAATTGACCATACATTTGTGGGTCCAGTTCTGGGTTCTCTATTCTATTTCATTGGCCTATGTGTCTGTTTTTTGTGCCAATACCATACTATCTTGATGATGACAGCTTTGTAGTACAGGCTAATGTCTGGGTTTGTGATGCCTCCCCTTTTGGTTTTCTTCTTCAATATTACTTTGGCTATTGGGGGTCTTTTGTGGTTTCATACGAATCTTAGGAAAATTTGTTCTAGCTTTGAGAAGAATGCTGGTGCAACTTTGATGGGGATTGCATTGAATGTGTAGATTACTTTGGGTAGTAATGACATTTTCACAATGTTTATTCTTCTAATCTCTGAGCATGGGATGTTTTTCCATTTCTTGTGTCTTCTTCAATTTCCTTCATAAGTTTTCTATAGTTTTCAGCATACAGATCTTTTATTTCTTTTGTTAGGTTTATTCCTAGGTAGTTATTGGTTTTTGATGCAGTTGTGAATGGGATCAGTTTTTTAAATTTATCTTTCTGTTCCTTCATTATTGGTGTATAAAAATACAACCGATTTCTGCACATTGGTTTTGTAACCAAGCGACTTTGCTGAATTCATGGATCAGTTCTATTAGGCTTCTGGTGGAGTCTGTCGGGTTTTCCAAAGAGAGTGTCATGTCATGTGCATAAAATGGAAGTTTGGCTTCATCTTTGCCAATTATGATGCCTTTTATTGCCTTTTGTTGTCTGATTGCTGATGCTAGGACTTCCAGCTCTATGTTAAACAACAGTGGTGAGAGTGGCCATCCCTGTCATGTTCCTGATCTCAGGGGGGAAGCTCTCAGTTTTTCCCCATTGCAGATGATTTTCATAAATCTATGGCTTTTCATAAATGACTTTTATGATGTTTAAGTAACTTTCTTCTATCCTGACTTTCTCGAGGGTTTTATTAAGAAAGGGTGCTGTATTTTGTCAGA
Source organism: Suricata suricatta (assembly GCF_006229205.1). NCBI lineage: Eukaryota > Metazoa > Chordata > Mammalia > Carnivora > Herpestidae > Suricata > Suricata suricatta. Next base: position 36,248,601 of record NC_043708.1, read on the forward strand.
CGCTTTTTCTGCATCTATCGACAGGATCATATGGTTTTATCTTTTCTTTTGTTAATGTGATGTATCATATTGATTTGCGAGTTAAAAATTTTTTTATGTTTTTCTTTTATTTTTGAGAGACAGAGAGAGCATGAGCAGGGGAGGGTCAGAGAGAGAGGGAGACAGAGAATCTGAAGCAGGCTCCAGTCTCTGAGCTAGCTGTCAGCACAGAGCCCAACGTGGGGCTCAATCCCATGAACCGTGAGATCATGACCTGAGCCGAAGCCAGACGCTTAACTGACTGAGCCACCCAGGTGCTCCTGATTTGTGAATATTGAACCAGCCCTGTAACCCAGGAATGAATCCCAGCTCATCCTGGTGGATAATTCTTTTTAAATGCTGTTGATTTCGATTGGCTAGTATCTTGTTGAGTATTTTTGCATTTGTATTCATCAAAGATATTGGCCTGTAGTTCTCTTTTTTTGCTGGGTCTCCGGTTTGGGAATCAAAGTGATTTGGCTTTGTAGAATGAGTCCAGAAGTTTTCCTTCCATTTCTATTTTTTGGAGTAGCTTGAGAAGAATGGGTATTAACCCTGCTTTAAATGTCTGGTAGAATTCCCGAGAGATGCCATTTGGCCCAGGGCTCTAATTTGTTGGGAGATTTATGATAACTGCTTCAATTTATTCACTGGTTATGGGTCTGTTCAGATTTTCTATCTCTTCCTGTTTGAATTTTGGTAGTGTGTTTGTGTTTAGGAATTTGTCCATTTCTTCTAGGTTATCCAGTTTTTTGGCATATAA
>NC_043708.1:36249481-36285635 GCF_006229205.1 Suricata suricatta
TGCCATGTGCACTTGAGAAGAAAGTGAATTCCATAGCCTCAGGATGTATAGTTCTAAATATATCTATCAAATCCTTCTGTTCCCATGTGCCCTTCAGGTCCATTGTTTCCTTATGATTTTCTGTCTGGTTGATCTATCCATTGATGTAAGTGGAGTATTAAAATCCCCTGCAATTAGCACATTCTTATCAGTAAGATTGCTCCTGTTCCTGAGTAACTGTTTTATGTATTTGGGTGCTTTTGAATTCGCTGCATAGATGTTTATAATTGTTAGCTCTTCCTGATGGGTAGACCCTGTAATTATTACATAATGCCCTTCTTCATCTTTTGTTACTGCCTCTACTTTAAAGTCCAGTTTGTCCAATGTAAGTATGGTTACTCTGGCTTTCTTTTGACTTCCAGTTGCATGATAAATATTTCTCCATCCCCTTATTTCCAATCCTAAGGTGTGTTCTGGTCTAAAATGAGTCTCTTGTAGACAGCAAATAGATGGATTTTTTTTAATCCTTTCTGATACCCTATGTCCTTCGATTGGAGAATTTAGTCCAGTTACATTCAATGTTATTATTGAAAAATATGGGTTTAGAGTCATTTTTTCTCTGTAGGGTTCATGCTTGTAGTGATGTCTCTGGTACCTTGCGTTCCTTGCAACATTTCCCTCCTAGAGTCTCTCTTAGGATTTCTTGTAGGGCTGGTTTAGTGGTGATGAAGTCTTTCAGTTTTGGTTTATTTGGGAAAACCTTTCTCTCTCCTTTTATTCTCAATGACAGGCTTGCTGGATAAAGGATTCTTGACTGCGTATTTTTTCTGTTCATCCCATTGAAGATTTCCTGGCATTCCTTTCTGGCCTGCCAAGTTTCAGTAGATAGGTCTATAACCACTCTGTTAGGTTTCCCTTTGTATGTTAGGGCCCTTTTTTTTCTTTTCCCCCAGCTGCTTTCAGAATTCTCTCTTTATCCTTATATTTTTCCAGTTTCACTATGATATATCATGCAGAAGGTTGATTCAAGGTATGTCTGAGGGGAGGTCTCTGTGCCTCTTGGATATCAATGCCTGTTTCCTTCCCCAGATTGGGGAAGTTCTTGGCTATAATTTGTTCAAGTACCCCTTCAGTGCCTTTCTCTCTTCTTCAGGAATTCCTATGATATGGATATTGTTTCATTTGATTGTATCACTCAGTTCTTAAAATCTTCTTTTGTGCTCCGGGATCAATTTATCCCTCATTTTCTTGGCTTCCTCTTTTTCTATAATTGTGTCTTCTAATTCACCTATTCTCTTCTCTGCCTCTTCAATCCATGCAATGGCTGCCTCCATTTTATTATGCACCTCATTTATGGCATTTTTAAATTCATCACAACTATTTTTAAGGTCCATAGTCATGTAGCAATAGTTTCTCTGATTTCTTCCATGCTTTTTTCAAGCCCAGTGATTAATTTTATGACAATTGTTCTAAATTCTTGATCAGTTATGTTGATTATATCTCTTTTGAGCAATTCTGTAGCTGTGACTTCTTCCTGGAGTTTCTTTAGAGTTTTTTTGTTTTGTCATTTTGGCTAGCTTTCTGTCTCATGTCATTTTTAGAAGCTTGTTACACATACTGTACCTGTGAGTATTGCTATATTAAAGGAGGCTCATTGATGGTCTATGACCTGTCCCTTCAGAAGGTATTCTTTCAATGGTGTCTCTTGGTCTCTCTTGTTGTGCCTTTGGTTATTTTATTTCCCTACTCGTATTGATATTTGGACTCTCCACCGTGTGTACTTTGGCTTGTTTCTTGAGGTAGCCCCAGTTGGTGACTTGTCATCCAGTTGCAGCTCGCTGCACACCTCCATACCAAGCTGCTAGGGCTCACACCACTGACCAATCAGGTGGTCTATCCCCGGGCCAATAGATTTTCAAACAATCCTCCAATTTCAACTCCACCCTTTCCCTGACTCTTTAGGGGGTAGAAGTGGTAGCCATTCCTCGGAAATATGCAGGTTTTAGCGTGCACACTAGTTTGAATCTTGGTTTTCCCTTTTGCTCTCTTAAGGTTCAGTTTTCTTGAATCTGTTAAGTCAGCTAGTACTTATTCTATGTTTTTGAGATTTCAAAGTTTTGTTGTTGTTGTATGTTCCTGTTCTCTTCATCCCTGTGGTTTTATGGCTTTAAAAACCCATTTACTGTTATTTTATGGAATTTTGAGAGAAAGCAGAGGCACCTACATGTGGTCAATCCTCTATCTTTCGTTGAACCTCTCTTTCCCTTTGGCCTGGTTCTGTCAGTTTTCCTGGTTCTTGTTTCTCTTTCATTTGTTTATCATCCAGTTTTATGTAACTCTTGATCTAAAAGTTCTCACTGCTATTTATCATTTGTCTCTAGCTACTAGGTTAGTGTCAAGTTGAATATTTCAACCTTGCTAAGCCAACCACAGGCTCACTGCTATCATATCTGTCTACTTAATCTATAGGTCTACTCTACTGTCTGCTTGGCTTCTCAGCTACACTGCATGTCTGCTGTTCCTTGGAAGTCCTACACTGTTATTTCAACCTCTGCTCTGTCATTCTGGTATTCTTCCCTCTGTATTCACCAGAGCCAGGGTCTCTCTGATACTACATTCATCCTCAAGCCCAGTCTCCAAGCATCTTTCCCTTAAATATACAGAGTAACCCTATATAAATGATCAGTCTGTTTTGTTAGCCAGATTGAGTCAGAAGTCTAACTTTTACACAGAAATTTCCACTTTAGGATTCAAGGAAAGCATGCGGTTTACCACCATCATGGGTTCATGGGTGATGCCAGGCTTAAATGTCTTCAGTTTCTTAAAGTTGGGATTCTGTTGTAGTCTTAGGACTAGAAGTGGCGAAAAATAAAGGGGTGAGAGGAAAAACCACTCTCAGTACTATGGGCTAAATTATAGCAGTGGCTAAAATTCCTCTTTTGTCAGCCTTAAAGAAATAGCATTCTATAGCCCAGAGTGAGTCAGTACCGTGATGCCTGGATTTTGTTGATAAACCTGTTATAGGTGTTTCTCAGTTTGTGTTTGGGCTGGAATACTGTCAGCTGGAACATTTCACTGATGCAGTCAGTGTGGGAGGGGAGCATATGCGCCTTTGATGAAAGCTGCTTTGCAGTGAAAATCACTGGGATTCCTGTGAAGCTCTATCTTGTGAACATTGTTATGTAAGCACTGCCTTTAAAACCTTTGGCTTGGGTCTCAAGTAAATAGGCGTATAGCATATGGCCCTACTGGCTCAGCAGGAGTGAAAATAAAATGTCTCCCTATTGTGGTATTTGGGACTTTTCTCTTGTCAGAGTTGCCAGGGAAGGGCAACTAATAAAAATTCATAATTAGTGGCTAATAAGCAGGCTTAAAAGTAACATGATTAAAAGCTCTGTCTTTGTTATAAATTGAGTAACCAGAGAGTTTAGGAGAGAGTGAAGTAGGGAAAAATGGTATGGGATGGGGCCAGAAAGGTAGTAGGGACCAGATCATGCAGGGCCCTAGAGGCCATGTTACTCTGTGGAATGAAACTTCTAGAGGATTCTGAGCAGAAAACAGCATGATCTGGCATTTTAACAGGGCTACTCTGGCCACTCTGCTGAAAATAAACTCTAGGGTCACAGGGGAAGGAAAAGACAACACAAGGAGGCTTTGGAATAATATTCCTAAGGGATAATGGTGGCTTGGACCAAGGTAGTAGCAGTAGAGATGGTAAGCAATGGTTTGATTCTAGTTATATTTTGAAGCTGGAACCAACAGAATTTGCTGACAGATCGGATGTGGGGTATTAAAGGAAGGAAGAAATTAAGCATGACTCAAAGTTGTTTTGTGTTGGTCTACTAACCTCTAGGAATGGAAATGATTATGGAGAAAGAGGGATTTTTTGGGGGGAGAAGATGTCATAGAATTAGGAGTTAAATTCGGGTCATATTAAGTCAGACATGCTCATTGGACATACAAGTACTGATAGCTAATGGGCAGTTGGGTAGAGAGGTCTGGGTTCCAGGGGAGAGATTCTGGCTAAAAGCATACATTTGGGAATTGTTGGTATAGAGCTGATATTTAAAATGTGCTTGAGACTGGTTGAAGCCTCCATAAGATTGAGTGTAGATGGAGAAGAGTTCTAGGAATGAAGCCCTGGGCATTCCAGTATCAAGTGGTCAGTAAGACAATGCAAAACCAGCAAACAGACTGAGAAAGAGCATTTAGTGAGATAGAAAGAAATCTAGGAGTGAAGTGTCCGGTAGGCCAGGTGAGGAAAGTGTTTTTAAGGAGGGGCGAGTAAGCAGCCTTGGATGGTGCTACGTATTGATCAAGCAGAACGGGACCTGGGAACTGGGTGGGGGATTTTTTCAGTCAAGGTAATTGGTGATCTTGAGCAGATTTGATGGAATCTTGGGGAAGAGAAGCTCTTACTCTAACCCTCTAAGCCTCAGTTTCTCATCTGTAAAATGGTATAATATTACCCATTTCAGAGAGTTGTGAGAACTGAGTAGACTCATATAAAGTAGGCAGGACAGTGCCTCGTACATTATAAATATGAAATAACTAGTTTTGTTCTTCCTGGAAGCCTCTGTTAATTATCAGTCACCCTCTCGTGGAGAGGTCATGCAACTACTTGAGACTCCACCAATCTGAATGAGCATTCAATGCAGAGAACTCCCTTCTCAGCTATCTTGAAAGCCTTGTTTACTGTCTCTAAGTGTAGGTAAATCTGCACGGCACAGTGACCACGAGGCAAGAAGTGAGGTTATCTTGTGACTACTGCAGGATCACTGATGGGACTTAGAGACCATTCCTTTCATTTCTGGGTGCTTATTCATTCTAAACCTTGTCAAAGGATAAAGCCTAGTGCACCAGTTTGCTCTTGGAATTCATGATATTTTGTTATTCTTATTTGAAAACTACCATTGGTTTGCCTTATTTCTAGTGTTTTGCTGACTCTAAATTCTTCATACATGGGTGATGGGGCCACAGCTATCTCTTCAGCAAACACTCCAGTGTCTTGGGATAAATTCTGATGGGCCCAGAACACATGAACCCTTTTAGAGCTGTTAATGTTTTGCTTTCTTTTTAAATCAATTTGTCTTCTGTTGGATTTATGTCCTTTCACACAAGTGCTCATTATAATCTGTGCTCTGGCCTGAGTAGCTCTGCCCTGAAGTAGAGAACAGGCAGAGCAGGAGTCAAAGACTTGTGTTTCCTTTGGATCATCTGGAAATATTGACCCACAGCCCAAGAAGCAGGTGCTATGGACTGAATTATGTTTCCTCCAAATACTTATGTTTGAGCACTACCTTCCCTCTGACATGTGACTGTCAGAGATAGGACCTCTATTATTTATTTATAATGTTTACTTATTTCTTTCGAGAGACAGAGAGCGCACATGCTTGAGTTGAGAGAAATAGAAGGGGAGAGAGAATCCTATGCAGGTTCTGTGCTGTCAGTGCAGAGCCTGGCGCGGGCCTCAAGCTCATGAACAGTGAGATCATGACCTGAACCGAAATCAAGAGTCCGACACTTAACCAACTGAGCCACTCAGTCACCCTGGGGTAGGGCCTTTAAGGAGATGATTAAGGATAAGTGAAGTCATAAGCGTGAAGCCCTGATCTGATAGAACTGGTGCTCTTATAACAAGAGAAAGTGATCAAAGGGCTCTCTCTTCACCATGTGAGAACGTGGCCAGAAGGCTGCCTTCTGCAAGCCGGGAAGGGAGCTCCCAGCAGCACTTGAGAATGCAGGAACCCCAGTTCCAGCATCCAGACCTGTGAGCGAATAAACGTTTAGTGTTTAAGCCACCCAGTCTGTGGCATTTTGTTCAGGCAGTCTTGATGGACTAAAAATATAGTGGGGGCTATTCTTCCTACTATTTGTTGTCCTAGCATTTTTTCTAATGTTAGTTCTTTGGGGAGCTCAGATTTCCTAATAATCTAGTTAACCACTTGTATTAAAAAATATTTTTATTTAGGGGCACCTGGGTGGTTCAGTGAGTCGGTTGAGCATCCAACTTTGGCTCAGGTCATGATCTCATGGCTTGTGGGTTTGAGCCCCACAGGGTGCTCTGTGCTGACAGCTCAGAGCCTGGAGACTGCTTCGAATTCCGTGTCTCCTTCTCTCTCTGACCCTCCCTTGCTTGTGCTGTTTCTTTGTCTCTCAAAAACAAATAAAAAACATAAAAAAAATATCTTATTTAAGCTTTGAAATACTGGCAGCTTCTTTAACCACATCCAACATAGTGCTTTATGCTGTGGACCATCTAAAATTGTCATGAATTTATCACAGTAACTATAAAGACACACCTCCAGCGTCTCTCAGGCTCCTTAGCATTAAATAAACTTTGATTTCTTGAAGTAAAGAGCAAGGTAGCTGATGCAAGCCTACCTTCCTTACCTTCCTTCCATCCTTTTCTTCCCCCACCCTTCGTCCCCGTATATTCTTCTGTATTAACCACCTGCAACATTCCCTGCCTGAAACATTTTGAAATGTTTCTATATGGTATTTCAGGATACATGAGCCTTCATCTGGCATTGATCACTAGGTAGCTGTTGTCATTTTTAAAGCTTGTGCAAGCCTGTAGTGGCAAGAAGGAAAACTTACCTGTTTCCATGGTTTGTGCCTTAACAACAAAAAATGCTGGTACCTGCAAGGTCTTTTCTCTGATTGTTCCAGATCTTATTCTTCTTAATGTGGGCATTTCTTTCTTCTTTACTATTGTGTCGCAAAGCACTAAAACATTACACTATGATTTGTAGTCTCTGGAAATCCATAACTGGAAATCTAACTTCCAATTCCAGAATTATGTCTACAGGGGCTGATTAGAAGCTGCCCTGCGGCCACAAGATCCAGACTTTGGACATCCTGTCATATATGCACAAAAGAGAATGGCTACTTCCTGGGAATTTAAGGCTTTAAAGACACCAGATATATGTGCCAGGGGTAGTGGGAAGGAGTTGGTTGATACTCAAATTTTCTATCTTCTACTTGTGAAGTGCAGAATGAATGAATATGTATCTGTATATTACCTATATATATATATATATACATATATATGCCTATATCTCTATCTACCATTATATATCTTATTATATATAAATGTATATTTTAGGCTGACACAAATATGATATTGAAGAATATTCATTATGGTACTCAAGGAGAGAAATGTAACTGTGCTTTTGGAGAATTTTCAAGGAGGCGGAGGGAACATTTAGAAGAGCAGTTAAGTATGCAAGCTGCAGTTGCACAAAAGAGGCCCATATGGTTTAATGCCATACATTAGTTTGTTTTAAACCTTTGTGGTTTATTTTCAATTTAAAATGAATACATGTTTTAATTAGTTTTGGAGTGCAGTAGGGAGGCATATGTCTTTTAGTTAAACACAGAGTAATTTACATGGTATTCTCCCTTATTCTTTGTGATAGATCTGAGTTCCAGTTAGCCAACAAAATGTGGTCCATAGAGACACAGGCCAGCCGATCCTTAATGTGTTGGGAATCCATTTTTTTTTACTTCTTATTATACTTTGCTTAACTGAAAAGGAATACAAATTTATGTGTATGTACATACTTGGGTCCTCAGTGCTTTTGTAGCTTTCTCTGTCTCTGAAAGGGAGAGAGAGAAAGAGAGGTATAGGTATAGATATAAATATAGATGTTGAACCTAGGGATATACGTAAAATCTTTTCCCTGATCTCAAACTTCAGGGATACTGAAGGGAAACTGCCTTATACAGTTGAATCTGGAAGTACAGTTTTGATACTCAAATGCACTATAGAAAGTGAAAGCCAGAATCTATATCCTCTGCATCACTCGGTCCTAGAATAAGCCAATATAAGAGCGTTTGTCATATATATGATTGTGCGGCCCTATGTAGGTTGCAGGGTTGCTACAAGGCCAGATAAAAGAAAACATAAGGAGAATGTTTTAAACATATTTTAAGCATAAAAAATGATTGTTGGTAGTCTCAGAATGTTCAAAGTCCAGTCACCAAAATGTCTGTCACTGCCAAAAGGGGCAAAATAAGATGTATTTTATTCATTATATCTTGGCCTTTGAGGCTGGTAGGTGAAAGGACCTGTCCTTGTCCATTCTGAAATCAGGTCATAACTGGTGTGATGGACCCTGAGAGACAGGTCAGTCTTGGTTCATCTGTGACCTTGAGTACAGCCACAGGGGACATGTGAAAGGTTTGCAAGTGTAGTTCTCGGGTGCTATGCTTTGCCCCAGGATGACTGTCTGCTCTTCCATGTCCAGAGGTGTGCAGCTCTAGCGAGTCATTTATGGTCACGAGTAATTGTGTAACGTAGTTGAGATTTCCCAGAATGTTGATGACTCAAAACTAGATCACACCGGGCTGGAGTTGTCTCCAAACCTTTTCTCCATCACGCTCAATTTCCAGGTATTTTCTTCTCATCACAAATGGTCTATTAGACACTTCATATTCAGTTAGGGTTTTGAGATTCTACCCACAAAGTCATGAAAACACAAACCGCTTTTCCTGTATTTTAAAGAACAACCATAATTTATCTTCGATTTATTTAGAGAAGTGATCGGTTTTAAGCTCCTATTTTTACTTTGTGGCAGGTTTTTTTGTAGCAGGAGAATGAAAATGGATCCTATGTCCCTGCAACTGTGTTTAATTAGGGAACATGCTGAGCTACATTTGGCCATTTTTTGTTTCTAAACTAATGTCAGCTTCTCCAGTCTGCCATGGAACATGTTTTGCAGCTCTACAACAAAGGATTAAAATAAAATAAATGTTTGGGAAAGTGCTTTGAGATAGCTAAAGATAGAAAGCCATACAAAAGCTCACGAGCTTTGGTAGGAATGACAAATTAATTACGCTGTCTTTAAGTGGTAACACGGAACAATTAACCCACTTAATTGTTTTATTGAAACTAAAAGCTCTTTTGCAGTTTGCATAATTTCTTTGTGTAAAAAGGCTTCATAAATATATAAATGAATGCATGACTTCTGATTTAGGGAGTTTTGGTAAAGTATCTCTTTCTATACTTTTTCCTTGGTTTTTATTTTCAGATAGTATTTTTCTTTTTGATGCTATAAATCTAGAACTGAGTTCATAATGAGATACTTTATTAGTACTAGTTAGGGAAGGGAAGGAAAATGAAATCATTTTAGACTCTCTAACATCTTTGAATAATTTATTGGTATGTCTTTCTGGCTGGCTGGCTTGCGCATTATTTTTCGTTTAAGTATAGGAGACACACAATGTTACATTAGATCCAGGTGTACAACTTAGTGAATTGACAAGTTTATGCATTATGCTGTATTCACCACAGTGTACCTACCATATGTTCTATTATATCACTATTACAATACCATTGGCTGTATTTCTTATGCTCTGCTTTTTATTCCCCTGACTTATTCTTTCCATGTAACGCATCTTGTTTTCAGGATTGTAATTTTTTGCTTGATGGGGACACACTCTAAGTCTACTTTGAGGATTTTTTAAAAACATAGAACAAATCTGAGTTCAGTGGCTTTTAAGTTGCCCTGGAGGGCTGAAGATTTGTGAAGGGTCACCTTGGGAATGGTAAAGTGGGTGAGCAGATAGGGTACCACACTGTGAGCTCCGGGAGGGTTTTTGTACCTAATTGTATATCTAGCCCTTAGCACACTCACTGCTTTGCAATGAATGAATGACCAAGCTGACCCTATCCCTCCATCCCTTTTTTAACTTGAGAAGTTCTGTTTTTTCCTTTTTTTTTTTTTTTTTTTTTTGGTTGTTGTTGTATTAGAATGAGTTTTCAGGGGAAGCCTCAGTGACTCAGTTGGTTAAGTGTCTGACTTTTAATTTTGGCTCAGGTCATGATGGCATGGTTGTGAGATTGAGCCCTGGATTGGAGTTCTCTGTGCTGAGGGTGAAGCCTGCTTAAGGTTCTCTCTCTCCCTCTTCCTCTGCCCTTCCCTCCCCCTCCCCCCAAGGAAACAAACAAACAAAAGGAATCAGTTTTCAGTATCCTGGCTCTTCTCCCTATCATCTGTCTTCTTTTCTGCATTTCTCTCCACCCTTCTTCCTAGGCCACCAGCTACCCTGTGTCACTTGCCCCAGTGGGAGCTGGCATCTTAAAGTGATGGTGGAGCACCAGTCTCTGTTCCCCATTGAATTGGCATGGTGATCAGAAACACTGCCAACCCATTATGGTGATGAGAAAGCTCCCTGAAAACTGTCGTGCACTGTATAAATGTAAGGCATTTCTAATAGTTTTATATAGGAGTTTATTGATTTGTCAAAGTAATTGATAGCACCTTGCTCAAATTGGACCACCTCAGAAATCTTGGGACTTTGGCTATCTGGCATGCCTTCCTAAGCTTTCATTGACCTCTCCTTCTACCCTTGGCTTGGAAATACTATATATTTATTCATTTTCCATAGTCTGTTTGACCCTCCTTATTCTGAGACAGAGAAAATGATTCAGCTTCTCAGTGTCCTTAGGTGACGTGTGATGAGCAGGTAGGTTATAAAAATAGTAAATATTTATTGGACTTTGATGCTGGCCAAGGGTGTTTCTATACATGATCTCATTTTAAAATGAACAGCTGACATTTTTCCGAGGATGCCAGGTATGAATCTAAGTGCTTTACATAAATTGACTCATGTCATCCTCATAGTGACTTTATGAGTTAAGTGTTATTATTACTCATATTTTACAGAAGAGAGAAAATTGAGCACAGAGAGATTTAGTAAATACGCCCAGCTAGTAAGATGGGAAACTTGGTGAGGCAGACTTCCTCTAGGCCAGAATGTGTGATGCTGTCTGCTTCCTCATCTCAACAATGCTGTAATTTCCTTTTACGTTTTTCTTCTTTTCCTTTTATCCCTATGGATCCCAGAATGCTCTTCTAATTTTTTAAAACATCTAAAAAAAAAAAGGGCACTTATATCATTATTAAAATATTATCTCCAGGGAAGTGGCTATGATACTTGTTTTCTAATATGAAAATAGCTTCATTTTTATCTGATTATAAAAATTATTCATACTTAGGAAGAAAAATGAAACAATCCAGAAAATACAAAGGAGAAATCATAACTACCTACTGGTACTTGGGTGGATATGCTTTCTGACATTTTCTATGCACACGCACATATGTACCTATGGCATTTTTATAAATGTGACTGTATAGTACCTGTTGTTTTGTAACCTATTCCTAGTCTCACAATGCACTAGAATTGGGGATATCTTTTCTGTGGTGATGACTGGAAGTGTGTGCCGTGCTTTTGAATATGGTGCACTGTATGGCTGCGGCCGACTTCATTTAGGCGTATTCAGGAACGTCTAAACCACTTCCAGTATTTACATAGTAAGCAATGTTATGGTAAAAATGATTTCCACAAATATTTTGGTGCATGGACATGTTATTTCTTGGGAGCAAATTCTTGGAAGTGGGATTATTGGCACAAAGGTCAGTCACATTTTTTTATTGGGTATATAGTGCCCAACAAGAAAGACTGTAACTACTTCATCTTCTAACAATATATTTTGAGTGTGCTGACCTCTTTTACTTCTTTCCATTGCTGATTTTGTCAATATAAAGATGTTTGATAGTTGAAAAAATGTTTAATTTTTATTTCTGACATTAAACATTTAGTGGAGTTGAATATATTTATTAGGTTCATTGACCATTTGTATATGTTTTGCAAATTACCTTGGAATATCTTAAAAAAATTTTTTTAAACATTTTTATTATTGAGAGACAGAGAAAGACAGAGCATGAACATGGGAGGGGCAGAGACGGGGAGACACAGAATCTGAAAAAGGCTCCAGGCTCTGAGCTGTCAGCACAGAGCCCAATGCAGGGTTTGAACTCATAAACTGTGAGATCATGACCTGAACTAAAGTCGGGTACTTAAACGACTGAGCAACCCAGGTGCCCCTCCTTGGAATATCTAATATCCATTATTTTTGTTAGTGACAGTTATGCCAGTTTATTTATTTTTTTTACTGGTGTTTTATTATCTTTTTCTTTTCTTTCTTTCTTTCTTTCTTTCTTTCTTTCTTTCTTTCTTTCTTTCTTTCTTTTTTTTTTTTTTTGCTAATTAAGGGTATGAGTCTTATTTATTCTATGTGTTGCAAGTATTTTCCTCAGATAGTGGTTAGTTCTTCAGTCTTGTTTTAGTAGTTTATTTACTTATTTATCATATTTATTATTTGCCATGTAGGGTTTTTGAATTTTTATGTGGTCAAACAAACCTCTTCCCTTCTGGATTCTTCTGGCATATGAGCCATTTTTAAGAAAACTGTCTTTATTCCAACATTTGGATTATTAGGATGAATAAGTGTCGCTTATGTGTCCATCACTTTAAAGTTTGCAAAGTTTTATAAACACTTTCTCACTTATTTCAGTTCACAATGTAATATTGGTATTAATATTTCTCAGTTTGAAATGAGACAAAGAGTAAATACTCCAAATCACACATCTACTGAAGATTAGACTATAGGTAGTCTGATGTCAAAGCCATGCTTTTAGCCATGGAGTACACCATGGTCCCTTCGGTAGATGGGAAGGCAGAGGAACAGAAAGGCTAAATGGCCTGTCTCATTCTGAAAAGTATCCCCCTTTTTTGATAGAAAGGTTAGGAATGGAATCCTTAACTGTTAATATGATGCTTCTCGTGTAATCGAGTTCCAGTTCAGACTTTTGGCAGGAATTTCAGTGGAAAAGCAATCAGATGTTGAAAGAAAAGAGACATAGGAACATTCAGGTATTAAATAATATGGGATGTGCTTCGGATTTTAAGAATTAAGAGGATGATGTCCAAGTAGTTAAATGAATTTGTGAAAATGGGTCAGAGAGAGAGCACCGTATCAGACTGCTTGGTCCATTTTCAGGCAGGCATATTGAGCACATTCTTCCCTCATCTCATTTCCAGTAAGTAGTCAGAGCAAGTATTAAGCAGGATTTTACATGTACAATTAGAAAGGATTTTATGCCTGGTATTGTACTGGATTTTGATGCAAATAAATTTCTCATTCGCAGAACACTTCCAGCCTTCAGAGCAGATTTTACCATTAGAATAAAAAGGCATGTAGAATTCAGTTGGTATCACTTCATTAATTATCAGCACTTGAGTGAATGCACTATTTTTGGTAAGCACTGTATTTGAGAGAATGCAAAAAGTCAAGGTGCTTTATGTGTGTGCGTGTTTCCCCCTGTAAGGATATATCTGAGTAGGGAGAAGAAAGTGCTTGCCTCCTGGTCTTGCAGTGAAATGAACAGAGCTCAGTCTCATCAAAAATAATTAGAAAATTCAATGTGGAGCAAGAGAAACTACGTAACAGGTGTAATGTATGCAAAGCCAGTAACAGGAGTAATGCAGGTTTTGCACCAACGGGCAAAACAGGCAGCATCGCTTTCTAATTTACCATATTTCATAAAAGTTAAACAGTTTAAGTGGTAGTGTAAGTTCTAATTTTTATGTTAGTTTGTATTCCTATTTCATTGGTGTGGATCCTCAAACCCTAATTTCTTGCATTTCTGGAAAAGAATGAATTGCTTCTGGATCTTTCAGGACTCTTCTTGGTGATCAAGTTGATAGAAAATGGCCTAGATATACCCTGTGGGCTCTGCTATTCTTATCTTAGCTTTGACCTCTCCCCTTACAGTTGAATTAAAGTCTATGTTATTTATTTTTGAGGGGGTGGGCAGAGACAGAGGGAGAGAGAATCCCAAGCAAGCCTTGCACTGGCAGCGTGGAGCTGGACATGGGGCTCAAACCTACAAACTATGAGATCATGACCTGAGCCAAAATTGAGTCTGGACACTTAACTGACTGAGCTGCCCAGGCATGAATGCACAACCCCCTCCCCCCACTCTGGGCTTTTACAGTTGAGTTAAATCAATCATGTGTTAGGGTGGAGAGCCGGAAAGACTATGACCGTGTTCTGAGTCTTCGCGTTTGTTTGCCCCATGCGGCTCCTTGCAGCGTATCAGCACCACCCTCTGTTGAGTAGAGCTTCTCTCTTCTCGAAGCAAACCTTTCATTTCCAGAGCATCTCAGTGTTCTCAAATCCTATTAGCAGTGCTTTCTGGCCCTGTAGGTTTTCTGAACAGAACCCAGGGTTTCTGTGGCAGTGGGGAAAGATTTTTGCTCATCAGAAAAGGCCCCTCAGTGGTACAGCATGTACTTCATTGTTTCAGTGTTCTAACTTAAATCTTCCCCCCCCGGGGTTAATTACTTCACATCAGTTCTTTCTAATAAAATGAAGTAGTGACCCTAAGAAGAAGCCAATATATTTTTTTGACATATTATAAGGAATTACATTAAGGAATGTGGGTGCTCAAGGAATTAATCGACCTTTTTAGCAGTGTGTTCCCCAGTCAACCAATTACTCTGGGTGTGATTGTTAAGAATATGAATATCATCCACACTTGGACTCAAATCCTGGCTGTGCCATGTCCTGTGTGGGTGTCTCTGGGCAAGTCGGTTATTTTTAAACCACAGTTTACTCATATGTCAAATGGGATTTGAGTAATGAGATTTCTCTCCTCCAAGTTGCACTGAAGGCTAAATGAGGTGATGCACATAAAATGCTTTCATAGTTCCTTACATCAAGTGAGTTCACTAAAAAGAATTCGGTTGTATCATTCAGCACTACTACTAAACTGTTGGTACTTCCATAAACAGTTGACCTTTAAAATGCTTTCTTGGAATAACATTTCCCCCCATTTGCTTATACGTTCATTTCATCATGAAATGAGGGCCAATGTGTTCAAGATTGGGATACAAATTAAAAATAATTATATGGCTCTTGCTCCAAAGGACTTTAGGAGATAAACAATTCCACTTTCACTTTTACTGCCTTCACTTGTTTAAAGATCACGGGTGCATTTTCTTGGCATTCACAATCCTAGAAAAGTCTACAGGACAAGAAAATAAGTGTACCGCCCATAAGTATGCCAGTTCTTGCTCTGGTATTTATTCATCAGATTTCTTCTACAAGTGACAGTAGTTTGGTAAAATTACAAGCCTTAAGTATGTTATTCAATGTGATGCATGCCAAAACATATGGTCCCCTCTTTCAAGAAATAGAGAAGGAAGGACTTAGAAGAAAATGCAGATTTATACAGTGTGTTGATGGCATTAATTGAATGCAGAAAAGATAAAAAAGCACAATTAGTTCTATCCAAATAATTGGTAGGAACCTCGCAAGAGTTTGGCTGGTTGTAAAAGTCAGATAGCTTATTAAATGAAAAGATCGCTGCTTCTCATGTATTGTTTAATTGGAGCAGGGTGATATCTGGCTGAGACCTGTTGTGTATTGATCTGATTCCATAAGCATTTATTGAATGTCTGTTCTGGGCCAGTCGCTGGCTCACCTTTGAAATTACAAAGGTGTATAAGATAAAGACCCTGTTTTCAAGGAAGGTAAAATTCAAAATTCAGTGGGAATTTACTTCATAATTTATGCTTGAGGATTTACTTCCTGACTATTCTCACTGCTTAAATGGCAAGGTTTGCACATTTGAAATGTGAATATCCTCATGAGTATTTTATCAAATATGTTCCTTTTTGGTAATAGCTCATAGTGGAAGTATTGCATGGAGTTAATTGCCAGATCGTGAGGGGCCCTCACATATTTATACATATAAACACTTCTCTAGTAGTAGTGTATTAATATGTGGCTGGGTATGAAATATAATTTAAAGTTGTTCCTAATTCCTTAAGCAGTAAGAGAAGGTAAGAAAATACCAAAAAACATAGCTTCATGATAGTTTCTAATAAATACTTTTTTCAGTGCAATAATTCTTACACACTCAAGCTGAAAAATGACATAAAGTTTGAGTAAATTCATGGCATTGATTTCTAGACTGTCAAACTTTAAAAGTGTTATTTATTTCAAGTCAGTTTGTAGACTAGTACTCACAGATTAGAATAAGAATGTAAGATATTTTTCTGAGGAAAAATTAAGAGAACTCAGAAGGCATAGACTCTTAAGACAGGTGAGTTCTACTTGACTTTCTTAAGGATGTTAGTGCCAGAAAATGGACAATTCGTTTTGCACTGCTGTTTTCCCCTGTATAGCTCACTTTCTGAAAATGGGAACTGCTGATTATGCATAATGATTCTGACCGTTTCCTCCTTCTCTTCCTTCTTATGTGTATTGAGCATCCATACTCCTTAACGTTATTCTTTATAACAAGTAAAAATCAGCTTCTTAAGGGGGCGCCTGGGTGGTTCAGTCGGTTAAGCATCTGGCTTCAGGTCAGGTCATGATCTCATGATTCATGGGTTTAAGCCCCGCGTCGGGCTCTGTGCTGACAGCTTGGAGCCTGGAGCTGCTTCAGATTCTGTGTGTCCTCTCTCTGCCCTTCCCCTGCTCATGCTCTGTCTCTAAAAAAAATTAAATTAAATTAAATTAAAAAACCGGCTTCTTAGGGTCACTGCTTCATTTTATTAGAATGCTCCTGTGTTTACTAAACACCAGGTACTGTGCTGGTGGGAAAATCGGGCATGCATAGAACTGATGTCACTTTTGAGGTCAAAGTAATAGGTCCAATAATGTAGGTGCTCTAGAACAGTGAGTAGTAGTTCTACTCCCATACTTTATGGTTGTGTCATTTTGGACCACTTACTGATCATTTTAAGTTTTCATTTCTTATTTTAAATGAAAGGTATTACTTGTCTAATGGGTTGTTGTGAGGTTTAGAGACAAGTATTCATTTGTTTAATCATCAAATATTTGTTGAACACCTACAATGTGTGAGATAACTGTTCTGGACTTTTGGAATACAATGGTGAACTAAAAAAGATTCCTGGGTGCCTAGATGGGCTCAGTTGGTTAATCATCCGACTCTTGGTTTCAGCTCAGGTCATGATCTCACTGATTCATCAGTTCAAGCCCTGCATTGGGCTCTGCACTGGCAGCATGGAGCCTGCTTGGAATTCTCTGTCTCCCTCTCTCTCTGCTCTTCCCCTACTCATGCTGTCTTTGTTTCTCTCAAAATAAATACATAAACTTAAATTTAAAAAAAATAGATGGAATTGTGCCTGCAATGTTAACATCTGAGGAATAATGAGAAGGAAGCCAATGTGGCTACAGCACTGTAAAGAGGGGTGAGGGAAAATTATACATATTAACATATGCTGTAAGTGTCTGGACTGATAACCGGTCCTATTGAATTACATGATTACAGCAGGAGAAGATTAATGGGCTAAGGTAGGCATCAAACTGTTTTTGTGGGACCAATGGTATTTGAGATGTGCCTTAAGGTGCAGGTAAGAAATAGATGGTGCCTGATAACTAGCTAAATTTTGTTATTTTGTCTTTGTACTATAAAGAGGCTAGAACCCAAATTGTTTTCCCATCATAGTGACATGATCTACCCAAGCCTCTTGCTTTATTAAAAAAGATTAAATGTTGTAAGATCCTTCTCCCACCAGTATTCTGTACATCCCTTACATATCTTCAAAGAAACATGCATATGTAGCATGTGTAAATGTATCTACACTATGTTGGATATGTAGGTAAGATGTATGTAAATGTGAGAAGACAGAAATGATGAGAATTTTTCCTCTTCCAATGGAAAATTCCTAGGAAATGAACAGTGCAGGTCACTTACAAAGCTCCATTTTAACGGACATTTTTAAATGAAAATTTATATAAAATCATGACTAAAATTTTTTACAAATGTTTTTAAATTTATTTTTGAGAGATAGAGACAGCTCGAGCAGGGGAGGGTCAGAGAGAGCGGGAGACAAAGAATCCGAAGCAGGCTCCAGGCTCTGAGCTGTCAGCACAGAGCCTGATGCAGAGCTCGAACCCACAAACCATGAGATCATGACCTGAGCCAAAGCCGGACACAACCAACTGAGCTACCCAGGCGCCCCTAAAATCATGATTTTCATGATCTGTTTTCAACTATCTCTCTGTTAGAGGCCAGTTATACTTAATTTTTTCAGTGATTGGAGTTCCTTGGTGTTACAGAATCCCTGTGGCATTTTCTACCTCTATTTCCTTATTGTTGCTCTCTTTTTTTTGTATCTTATTCAATTTAAAGGGGGTGGTTTGGGGGCCTTCTGAAAATATACACATGAGTGAGACTTTCCCAGACCACATTAGGCCAATATCCATGATGACTCACCATGAGTAACTCAATTGAGATGGTGATTAACAATTTCTATTTTTGTGGAAGGAATATGGTTAACATCTGAGAGTTCCTTATGTACCATTAGCAAATCTAATTTTTTATAATAATTGTTGATATATTTTCCTATTTTAAGGAAGCACATTAGAGTCGTCTTTACACCTAAAAATTCAGCCCTTTTCATTAGGCTTATATCTACTACCGGGATTTCTGTGAATGTGTTTCATTATTGATATTCTCTCAGGCTTGAAGATGAAGTGACAATCCTTGACTTTTATACACAGGCTAGAGTTTTAGCTGGAGAGGTTTGAGGCTAAAATTGTTGCTCCTCTCTCCAAGACTCCAAAGGCATATTACAGGAAGAAAGCCAAGAGAAAAAATTTCTTTTAAACCTCAGTGATGTATTACTGCTTTACAGTTACTTGAAAGATGAATAAAATTCTCTGACAAAGTATGTTATTTTAGGTGATGATTATGAATCATTAAGAAACCAAAGCTTCTTCTAGTATGCATTAAAAACCATTTTGCCTTGGATTTTATAGTGTTATTACTCTTTAACTTCTCCTGAGCACTATAATTATTCTAGGTGGTTATATAAATTGAATTTAGAGAGTCCCTATTAATTAGACAAACCATTACTATCTTGCCTGCAGTTCTGAATCACTTGCCCACCACTGCTCTCTAAATAAAGAAATTTCAAATTTATTTTAACGTGTGGTCTGTTCTTGATTTATGTCACTATTGATTATTATTATTCATGGCTCATTTTATATCCTAGGCCAAGAAGATACATTAGATTTATCCTGTGGCTTCATTTGACTTGACAAATCGCCACCCCACCCTCTCCCCCCATATATTTTTACTCTTTAGGAATGAGATTTTAACTTAGTACCAGTTTAAAAGCCATTTTTAAGTAGATGTTATTAGAAAAAATGTATATATAATAAATACATATTTTTTAGGTAATTCTTTACAATTAAGGAAAGAAAACGTGTTTTTTTCTTTCTGTAGCAATTTGTATTCCCAACAGGGGTTTAGTCTTAAGTTGGCAGACACACCAATCCATAAAATTTGAAGGAAAAGATACCTTGCTATGTGTAAAGTACTTCAGTGTTAAAAATGTAGTTGGGGCAAGTGGGTGGCTCAGTCGCTTGAGCACCCAACTCTTGATTTTGGCTCAGAACATGATCTCACGGTTGGTGGCATTGAGCCCTGCCTCAGGCCCTGTGCTAGCAGCACGGAGCTTGCTTGGGATTCTCTCCCTCTCTCTCTCTGCCTTTCCCCTGCTCATGTTTCCTTTCTCTCTCTCTAAAATAAGTACAGTTTAAAAAATGTAATTGAGGGTATCTGTTCTGTCTCATTTTCATACGCAAAATGGCTTATAAAGATGATTAGTTATATATGTAATTATGTTGTGCTTATGCATGGCAGGTTGCTTCTTGAGGCAATGATTAAAACAAATTAAGATATAAGGGAATCTAAGAGCTAATAGAGCAAGGTAAGAGAATAGAATCTGGTATGACTCACCAAAATTTGAGGGCTAAAAGATAAAGAAGATTAAGATTTGATTGTTGTCAAGTTTTAATATTATATATATAATCACATATATGTGACTAAAGATTACTAGATATAACTGACATGTATTATTGTGTAAGTCTAAGGTTATAATGTTATGAATTGAAATATATATCTTGTGAAACAGAGGGGTATGTAAAGCCCTTTTTATTTCTTGAGCTTTTAAAAGTTAACTAGTTAAAAGCCTTCATCCGCCAACTTGATGAGCTGATTTTTCTCATTTACAAATTCTCACATGCCATGGGCTCAGTTCTTTTTCTGTTTTATTGAATAAGATGTCTATTGGTGAACCAATGTCATGTTTTATTAATTTATACAGCTTTGTAATATGTTTTGATACCTTATGGGACACAGTTCCAGGCTTTGGCTATTCCTGAGCTTGGTTTCTTCGGTTTCTTCTATATGAATTTCAGACTTAGCTTGTCAAGTTCCATGAAAGCATTCTGTTGGACTCTTGATTAAGATTGCATTGAATTTATAGGTTAACTTGAGATGATTAGCTTATCTATAGCTTTCCCTCCATGCACGTACATATCAGTTTATTCCGATATTCTTTTACAGCCTTCATTCAACAACTATTTTTTATTTTTTTATGATAGTTTATTGTCAAATTGGTTTCCACATAACACCCAGTGCTTCTCCCCACAAGTGCCCCCCACCATGACCACCACCCCCTCCCTCCCCCTCCCCCTTCAGTTCATGGTTCAGTTTCAGTATTCAGTAGTCTCCCTTGATCTGTGTCCCTCACTCTCCCCCACTCTCTTTCCCCCTTCCTCTCCCCATGGTCCCCTGCCAGGTCTCTCCTGTTAGACCTATGAGTGCAAACATATGGTATCTGTCCTTCTCTGCCTGACTTATTTCACTTAGCATGACACTCTCAAGGTCCGTCCACTTTCCTACAAATGGCCATATTTCATTCTTCCTTATTGCCATGTAATACTCCATTGTATATATATATATATACCACATTGTACATATATATATACCACACTCCATTGTATATATATATATACCATTGTATATATATATATACCACATCTTCTTGATCCATTCATCAGTTGATGGACATTGAGGCTCTTTCCATGATTTAGCTATTGTAGAAAGTGCCTATGAATATTGGGGTACATGTGCTCCTATGCATCAGCCCTTCTGTATCCCCTGGGTAAATCCCTAGCAGTGCTCTGGAAAACAGTGTGGAATTTCCTAAAAAAACTATCCATAGAACTCCCCTTACGACCCAGCAACAACTATAACACATACTGTTTTTAGGTCATTGTTGCACGTGTTTGGGATACAACATTGATTAAAATGTTCCTACTTTTAAGTAGCTTATATTTTAGTAGAGAAAAAGAGAAAAATAAGATTCAAATGTGTAATACATAGTAATCTCCATAAAGATCTTGAATATTTCTTGTTAGGTTTATTCTTGGGTATTTCACAGTCTTTTCTGTGATTATCTTTTTTATGTTCTTTCTAAAATTACCTCTTTAATTGCTTATTACTGGTATATAGGAGAATTACTGATTCCTGTATGTTGATTTTATATCTTATTACACTATGAACTTAGTCCTAGTATTTTAATAGTTGATTCCATTTGGTTTTCTATTAGGTACCTATCCTGCATAATAACTATTTATCTCCTCCATCCTAGCCTCCATGAATGTTTTACTTCATTTTTCCTTGTCTTACTACATTTCTAGGATGCTCAGTAAAATATATAATAGTAGCTATTAAAGTGAGCATATTATTTCCTTTATCTACTTTTAATGAAATACTTCTCATTTCATAATAAAGCATGATGTTTGCTATTTTTACTTTAATGGAGCAGAGCAATTTTTCTCCTATTTATAAGTTTGTAAAATACTTTTAAAGTAAAACATTTTCCACATTTATTAAGAAGTTTGTGTGTATGCATGTAAAACATGCTCATGTAGTGAATTGCATTGATCTATTTTTCAGTTCTCAGATATACAGTGATTAGAAAAGTATTAAGTGTCTATGGGTAGAGACAATGTTCTAGACACTTGAATTGCATCAGTGAACAAAACACCCCAAAATTCCTTACTTCAGGAAGCTTACATTCTAATAATTGAAGGCATAAAATAATAAATATGACAAATGAAAAAATTATATTTTTATTTTTTATTTAGTTTTAAATATTTATTTATTTTGAGAGAGAGGGTGTGGGTGGGGGAGGTGCGGAGAGAGAAGGAAAGAGAAAAATCCCAGGCAGGCTCCGTGAGGTCAGTGTAGGAACGTGAGCTGAAATCAAGAGTTGGATGCTTAACCAAATGAGCCACCGAAGCGCCCAGAAAATTGTGTTTTTAGTAGAAAGAGAGAAGTGGAGTGTGACAGAGACCGCAGAACAGGTAAGGGGAATTGGGTGTGAGGAGGGGGTTTGTAATGGATTTAGATGGGTTGATGTTGCTGATGGTGAGAGGAGAGTGTATGGCCCGCCTTGTGCGGATTCACTGTGGACTAACAGACATATGGGAGGGATGAGCAATGAAGGAAGGAGATGTGTAAAAGCTCATTATCGTAAAACAGGAGGGAGATGATGGGGACACCAGAACAGACCTGGTAGACGGTAGTGGAGATGATGAAGTAGTTTGAAGTAGAGCTAACAAAATTTTCTGGGTTTTGATTGCATTTAGGGTATGAGAGGAAGAGAGGCATTAAGTTTTTTGGTCTGAGCAACCGGATCATGGTGTGTGTGTGTGTGTGTGTGTGTGTGTGTGTGTGTGTGTTTCTTTTAGTGAATGGCTAGATTTGATTTTCTAGTAATTTGTTTAGGACTTTTGCAATGGTACTCAAATTTGCTAGGTTTGTCTGCTCTTCCATAAGCCATGTCTGGTTGTATTAGCCTTTGAAAATACATAGGGTGGCTTTTTGTATGTTTAAGAGCAGCTTGTATAAAACAAATGTTCTCTTACTTAAAAGTTTGGTTAGTCTTGCTCAAAAAGTCATTTGGACTGTTGCCGTTTCTTTTTCTTTCTTTTTCTTTTCTTTCTTTCTTTCTTTCTTTCTTTCTTTCTTTCTTTCTTTCTTTCTTTCTTTCTTTCTTTCTTTCTTTCTTTTTCTTTCTTTCTTGCTTTCTTTCTTTCTTTTCTTTCTTTTCTTTCTTTCTTTTCTTCCTTTCATTTTTCTGTCTTTAATAATAGAGGGATATGTCAGGGGTCTCTAAAGACCTCGTCCATGTTTGGTGATTTGCTGGAAGAACTCACAGGATTCAGTATTTGGTTTAACTCTTGGCCAAGATTTATTATATAGCAAAAGGGTACAAGGTAAAATTAAGAAAGGCAGAGGTGAATGGGACAAAGTCTGTAGGAAACCAGGAGCAAGCTTCCCAGAGTCTTCTCCCAGTGTGATCTCACGGGGTGTGCTTGATTCTACGAGCAACAAGATGAATACATCTGAAGTGTGCCAAGGAGCATACTGGAGACTTCATGAGATAAATTTACTTTTTCCTAGAAACCTTGTCATTTTAACTAGCTTTCAGATTTATTGACAGTTGTTCATAGTATTGCCTTTATATATTTTTTCTTTTTTCTATTCTTGACTTGTGCCTTGTCTCAGATTATACTTGCCAAAAGTTCATCTCTGTTAATTTAAAAAAATTTTTAATGTTTTTAAAATTTATTTTTGAGAGACAGAGCGTAAGCAGGGAAAGGTCAGAGAGCAGAATCTGATAATTTTTTAAATCTTGATAATTATAGGGTAACATGAAGTCATAAGAAATAGTTCAAAGAGATCCCATATGCCCTTTACTCAGCTTCTTAGATGGTGATACTATTTTGCAAAGCTTGAGTGTAATACCACAACCAGTGTTCTGACATTGATTCAATACACTCAATCTTACTCAAGTTTCCCAAATTTGCTTGTACTCATTTGTGTGTGTGTGTGTGTGTATTCTATACAATTTTATCATATGGGCAGATTTGTGTTCACAGTGTTGCAGTCAAGATACTGAAGAGTTCCATCACCACAGTCATCTTTCCTGTTGTCCTTTTATATGTACATGTACCTCCCTCCAACTTCTTCCTATACCCACATGCTTCCCCATCCTTATCCACTGGCAATCACTAATCTGATTTCCATTTCTAAGAATTTTTTTGTTTCAAAAAGGTACATAAATGGAAATAGACACTATATAACCTTTTAGTGTCAACATTTCATGGAGCATGATTTCCTGGATTCGCCCAAATTCACCCAAATTGTTGTGTGTGTCAATAAGTCCTTTCTTTTAATTGCTGAGTGGTATTAAATAGTTCATATATAAGTAGACTTCTGGGATGTTTTCAGTTTTGGGCAATAGTGAATAAGCTGCTATGAACACTTGTTGACAACATTTTGTGTGAACATACATTTTCATTTCTTTAGGATAAATGCACCAGAGTGCGGTTGCTGGGTTTTATGGTAATTGTGTGTTTAGTTTTAAAATAAACTATCAGACTATTTTCTGGAGAGGTTGTATAATTTTATTTATTTGTATATTAATTTTTTAAAAAGTTTATTTACTTATTTGAGAGAGAGACAGAAAGATGGAGCAGGGGAGGGGCAGAGAGAGAGAAGGAGAGAGAATCCCCAGCAGGCTCTGTGCTGTTAGCGCAGAGCCCACTGTGGGTTCAGTCCCATGAACTGTGAGATCTTGACCTAAGCTCCAATCAGGTGTCAAGTGCTTAACAAACTGAGCCACCCAACCGCCCCAACACTGCACCATTTTAAATGCCCACCGATGTATTCCCATGCAACACATGAGCAAAGGTCCTTCTCATCAATATTTTCTGTTATTATTTATTAATTTATCCACTGTGATAGGTGTGTAGTAACAGTGTGATTTTAATTTTTGTTTTTCTGGTGGTTACTGATGTCAAATGTCTTTTCATGTGCCTACTTGCCATCTCTCTTTGGTTATTTTAAAAGAACTTATGTCATTTCATTGGTACTTTATTTTTGACTTATAAAAATTGTGACATCTATTCTGATGTTAAACTTTTAGTTTAAGAGATTATTTAGTTTCATTTATTAATTTAGTTTACTAACTTAAACTTTCACTATTTGCCTTTTCTTTGATTTTTTTTGTTTTTATCTTTCATGGAAAATTGAGATAGGTAGATCATATTGATTACTATTTCAATTTAATTTAATTTATTTTAATAAACATACCTGTTGCTGAAAATTCCCTCCGAGAATATCCTTGAGCATCCCCCACAGGTTTTGATATTCAGTACTTTCATTATTGTTATATTTCCTGTTTCCAATTTCTCTTGAAATCCATTCCTTAATATGTGAATTATTTAAAATTGTTTTATTTCCAAGTTTAAATTTTTGCTTTGCCTTTTGAGCTTAATATAGTTATGTTTAATCTGAATTTTGCTTTGTAGGAATTAATGTATTTTTACCAGGCTTTTTTCTCTTTCCCACCCCCTTTTCTGCCTTTCGTGGAGTTGACTGTTTGGTGTTCAGTGGTGTTGTTTTAGTTGTTTATTTACTTCCCCTTTAATGATTTGGAAGTGGAACAGTTCTTTGGTTGACATTCTAAATTTTAATGCACATAGTCGACCCTCTTTAAAAATGGTTTTATTGCACATCGGCATACAATAATGTATATTTTAAATATACAATTTTGTTTTTTGAAAGAGTATATTTCAAATATATATATATGTTTGATATGCATATTTTAATATATATGTATATATTTTTAACATGGCTCAAAGTTACTACTATTCCATCTTGTCCAAGAAAAGAACTACAGAATTCTTTCACTCTTCCTTTTTTCTTCCTATCTTGTTGACTTTCATGTTCACATTATCTAGAATTTGTCTCCTGCTGTTGTTGTCATTAGTAGCGATCACTTCTTATTTATAACTGTTGAGTTCCAGTCCACTTGTCTGGATGTTAGAGCTTTGTTTTCCTTCTTTGTATATATGGTGTCTCCCATCTCGCAGGGTTCCTAAGAATTTCCTTGAATCTAGGATTTGCCGAGGGTTCCTTGTCTAAGTTTCAGTAAGCTCTTTTGTAATTTCTAGGATTTTGGGGTGGGAAGAAGAGACCATAGCATGTTCTAAGGCCACCGTCTTGACCAGGAACTCAGGAGGCATTTTTTATATGAACAAGGGGCAGGTGTGTGAACAGGAGACAGGCAGATATTTGGTGGTGAAACTTGTCTGTTAAATTTCTGCTTATCTCTGCTCCCCTGACTACTGAGCTTCACTGTTTCCTAAGCTGTGAAATGGATGTCACAGCAGTCTTGTGAAGATGAAAAGAACTGTAGAATGACAGTATGTAGTATGACTACATACTTGATGCTCAATAAACATTGCTTTCTTTTCTCTTTTTAGGTCAGACAAAATGAAATATGAAAAAGAAATACTTTTATGCAAACTAAGTTATGAACATGGGGGATATGTTACCCCCAAGAGTTTGTTTAGTTTGTGTACGTAACTATATTTGGAAAGTGTTGATAATGAGGTCTTGGGTAATAGATTAGTAATGGGGTATCGAGGATACCCTTGGGATATCTAAGAACAGAATGTATCCCCAGTACTTTGAAGGTAGCCCTGTGGCAGATGACTTCCATCTTGGAAGTGTAAGAGCAGGAGAGCATTATTAGTTGATTGCTGAGTTATTTGTGATGTTATTAAGTAGGGCACGGGTCCAGAGCAAGTTTCGTAGAGCTCTGCTTTGTGCCTGTTACTTGACACTCCAGCCAGGAAACCCAAGCTTGAGAACTGTTCCCTGCTTTATAGAAAATAAACAAATGAACAGGGAATGATGTAGAGGTGTCACTTAGCATTGAGGTTCTATTTTCTTTTAATTTCTGATACTTGTTACTCAGACTCTTTGTTCAGGTATGGTTCTCAGTTTGTTAACCCTGCAGGCATTCACGGATTGCAGTTTCTTGTTTTCCGGTCCTGGATATGAATCTCCTTGGACGCTAGGCCCCTTTTTAGATAACCTTGGGCGTTGCTCTTTCCTTAAGACTAGCATGAAACTGTCAATGAGACTACCGTGTGGGAGTGAATAAAAATGTATGATAAACTAGGAAACAGTCAGCATGGCACTGTGATGACAAATCATGGCAGACTTATTTCATTTTCTTCTCTGATAGAGTGACAGGCCTCATAAACAAGGGGGAGTAATGGACAAGATCTATGTTGCTTTCCTATAATCACTCCTGAAACACTCCAGGTGTGACTGGGCCATATTTTATGTTTCCATATAGATGAGAAACACAGGATCTTTGTCACTAAGCCTGATTAATCTGTCCAGTTTCCCTGAGATAGTGTATCCAAGCCAACGTGCTGGAGGTTATGCTAACAAAAAGCGGGCAGCAGAATTAAATAATTAAAGAGAGAATTCTTTTTATACAGGAAGACCCTGAGAGGCTTCAAACATGTAGGAAATTATAATCAGAATTAAAAGAAGGGGTTTGGATTGTAAGATTAAGAAAAAACATTGGGACTTGAGGATGCACGCCATATCTTCACAAAAAATCCAAGAAGAATTGAGGTGATACAAATTGTAAGTTGTCCAATGAAGGACACAGTTTTTGTTTTGGAGATGCCATAGGTAAGGTGTTAGGAAATACTTTGAACTGAGTTGGATTCTCATTCCCTGTTTAATCCAATAAACTGTCTTTGCAAGCATGTACCTTTCATGTACTTTCATGGAAAAAGTAGAATGAGAAGCTATATGGATGTCACCAGAAAATGAAGCCAGAAGAAGTCATCTTTTCATTAAAGAAAGAAAACTAGATTTTCTCATTTGTATCCTACAAAGTAGATAGATGATGGGTGAACAACATGCCTTTTCTTTTCTTTTTCTTTTTTCTTTTTTATAGAGAGCACAAACAGGAGAGGGGCAGAGGGAGGGAGGGAGGGGGGGAGGGGAGGAGGGGGAAGACACAGAATCTGAAATAGGCTCTAGGCTCTGAGGTGTCAGCACAAGCCTAATGCAGGGCTTGAACCCCACGAACTGTGAGATCATGACCTGAACTGAAGTCAGCTACTTAATCAACTGAACCACCCAGGTGCCCCACAACATGACTTTTATATGTGAAGGGTGGTCTGTTTATTTAATCTTTATGAGTTTAACAATTTCAATTGAAAAGCAAAAGGGGAAAGACTCACTGTATTCTGTTTATTGTTTTCAACAGAGAGCTAGACAGGTCTTATATTTTCAGTATCCAACTTGTTTTTTTTGTTGTTGTTTTTTTTTTTTTTTTTTTTTTTTTTAAAGAGAGGATGGAGGTGCCTGGGTGACTCAGTCGGTTAAGCGTCTGACTTCAGCACAGGTCATGATCCCACAGTTGGGGGGTTCGAGCTCTGGGTTGCACTCTGTGCTGACAGCTCAGACCTTGGAGCCTGCCTCAGATTCTGTCTCTCTGTCTTTCTTTGCCCCTCCCCTCCTTGCCCTGTCTCTGTCTCTCTCTCTCAGGAATAGACATTAAAAAATTTAAAAAATAATAATAGAGAGGATGGATTATTCTCATTCTTAATGGAAGTTATTTGGAACAGTGTTGGCTCAAGAGAAATATAGATTTGTGTAAGAGAGAAGAAAGTGGCTTTATTATAGAATGAGCCTCTGTGTTTCTTCTACATTTCAGCGTGATCACTGTTTCACTAGCAGTCTTCTCTGACCTTCCAATGTAGGTAATCTCAGCCTTTAATAAACCCCCAACACCAAATTTGTGTATGTCTGCGGGTGACACACATCCCCATACAAAGGTCACTTTTTAATTTAATCTTTTCCACTAGATAGACCGTAAGCTTCCTTGAACACAGGGAACGTGCACGTTTGCTTGCCATTTCCTAACAAGAACCTAGTATGGTGTCTGACATTGATTAGATCTTTAGTAAATGAATGAGACAATAAATGAATGAATATAGTCAAGATATTAAAATACTGAGGAAAAGTTGGAAAAAAAAACACTGCGAGGTTGAGTACAACAGTAGCTGTTGTTGGTGAAGAGAGTTTTCACATACAAGTTTGATAGTAAGTGTATTACCTTTTTGTAACACAAAAGGAAGGCAACTTTCCGACCATATGGAAGAGGCAGAACAATGGGTAAATAGCAACACCATTGCATTCTGGGTGGGTGGCAGATGGAGGAGAAGTGGGCCTGGCTCCAGCCTTGGTTTCGGCCCATCTCAGTAACTGTTAGTGAACATGTTTCTCTCTTAGTATGCCATTGAAAGCATATTTAAAAGCACTCTGTGGGGCCGTGTGATACAGTGAGTGAGTATGTGATGAAGACCTGAGGGAACTGCATGTTGTTGGCTCACCCCGGGGGGCTGGCCGCACACTTCTTCACTCCCCTCTGCAGGCATTGGTTCACTGAGAAGGAAGTTGGCATTCATTTACAGGAGGCAGGAAGGGTGATGGGGGTTTTCACTGCACATGAACACACGTCACAGAATAATTTTCTGTCCGTTGGCAGCTTCATGATTTTATGACTTCCTTGTTGGGAAAATCCAGGATTCTTACCTAACATCTGTCATCTTTCATTTTTCTCCCAAAGTGCAGGGGAAGGGAGGAAAAGAGATTTTAGCAAGGAACAGAAAAATAAGATAGAAAGATCCAAACTTCCATTGTGCAGTTATTGTGATATCAAGTCCAGGATGGTGGTGACTTTGATGGCAGCCTTGTGTCATTCTCACCTTTCATGGCCATATTCTCTATGCCTCTTTACTTTCTCTATTTACTAATAATTTTTGGTTTTAGGGTTATTATGCAAGTGTTACCAAAGCTAAAACAAAAAAATCTTAACTGTATTCCAGGAAGATATGAGGAACTGGTGAGGTTTTGAGATTTGGAGATAGGATAAATGGAAGTTGTGGTTACTTATTGGGACTTCACTAGAAAGGAGATAGATTTTTTTTCTTAACCTACTTTGGGTACAGTTCCATTTGAACCCCAGTGATTGGCTTGATGACTTCTTAGTGACCCCTCCAGCTCTTTGATTCTGTGAATGAAGAAATATGCTGATACTCAGAAACACATCTAGATCAGTGGTAGGGTAATTCTTAAATTTCATATGTGAGTGTTCTTTACATCATAATCTAAGTTCTGTTTTCTTTTGAACTTTTTGTTTCCTGGAAAGCAAAACCCGAGCATGTCAGCTGATGATTGCTATTGATGGCAGGCTTGGTGGAAGTCAGACAATCAAATTTCAGATGTAGGCCCTCCATTTGGCTTGTGGTGGGAAAATGAATTGAGAAGTACATTCAAGTTGGAATTCAGCGCTTTTAATTTTATGAAAGGCTGGTAGTTATCTTTAGCAACCACTTAAGCCTCAGTATATCATTGGTGAAAACTATGAGAAGTTATAAACATGTCTAAAAGAAAAATGATTTTGTACCTTTGATGAGGGCTTAATTTCTGTGAGGAGTGTATGTATATGTGTATATACATGTGTGTGTGAGGTGACCCAAGGCAGCCTCTCTAGATCAGAGAAGGTGTGGTTTATGAGGAGGACCATGGAGGACCATGGGGATGGGGTGGGGGTATATGTGTGGGCGAAATTTTGCTGAAGATGTGAGGGTCTCTCTGGTTGGATGGCAAGAATCAAACATAATACCCCCTCCAGTTTAATTAACTAGGCTGCTTCTAAGTAGGTTTCATCTGCTTTTGTGTCTATAAGAATAGCATGAAAGTGAGATAATATGACTGAATTCAGTGTGGAGACCCTTTACTTGTATCAAATAGCAGATTCATGCCAATGAAGGAAAAACATATATAGTGATTAAGAGAAAAATATTCTGGTAATTTCAATCTTGATGTATAAAGAGATGACTTAGACTAAAATTATTTATTATATGCCAATGTGGAAATAATTACTTTTTGATTTACTTGCATTATTGATGAAGATGTTGTACATTTCTGAGGGAGTTGGATTGTAATGAACTCGGAGTAGTCTTGGGGTACTCTTAGAGGGATGCCCTCATTTTTGACATGTTGCAAAACCTTGCTCTGTGCTCCCTTAATTTCACATAACTGTTCTCATTCATTAAGAAACTGATAAAAGAACGATATTATTCATTTGATCTATGATCTCACAATTAGTATTTTCTGAAAAAATATGATTTATAATATAATGAAATTATTTACATATGACATCAGATCAAACTATTTATAATAGCATTAGTAATCAGGCATTCTGTGTAACTTTGATAGCCTCAACAATGAAGCCAATCATCCATCAATCTATTCATTTTGTTTCTAGTTGCTTCCTCGGGCCATATGAATGATGCAGTCCAGTTTCATCTTTGTTATTGTGGAATAATCTTATTTATCACAACTCTTGGCGCAATCCCTACCACTTCTAAATTATTTTTTCTGAGCTTGCCGTGAGTCGGCATCCTACATGGGCTGATACAGTGCTAGTACTAAAGAGGATCATACATGTTGTCTGACCAAACTTTTTTTCAATGAAACTGAAGTCTGGAGATACTAAGCGACAAGATCGATTGTACCCATGTTCCCTTTACCTGTCTGCCTTTCAGCCCATCTTTTCTCCAATCTTGAAAGAGTGCTCTCTCCTTATTTCTAAAGGGACAGACTCTGAGTTGGAACCTATTCCTTTCCCCTCCAGGAGGAACCTAATCTTCATAATAAATACTTGCCACATTCTCATCCTGACAAGATTTTTAGCAAAATGCAAACCAAGGTCTGCCTAAGCTTTGGTAGTGTAGAAGAGTGTGGGTGTGGTGGTGGTGGTGGTGGTGGTGGCGGCTTGAGGACTCCGTCTTTCAACAGGAACACAGGGTGGTGTGAAGAGGAAGAAGGGGGAGCTGTTCTTTCATTTGAAATATAAACAGAGGGCTACAATAGTCTGCTCTTAGCACAACTATCTATCATGTTCTAACTATGGGTCTGACACTTTTTAATTTTCATAATCCATGAAAAATCACACTATTTTCATAAATGTATTCATCACAGTCTTATGAGATAGATATTATTATCCGCATTTTTTTCAGATGAGAAAATTGGAGCAAGGAAAAATTACATGATTTGTCTGAAGTCCTACAGCTAAATGGTGGCAGAGTCAGGATTTAAAGCCAGATTTCTCTGACTACAAAATTGAGGTGTTTTTTTTTTCTTTAAATTTGAGGCTGAATTCTATTTCCTGGACATGAGAAGACAAAATCTTAAGATTGGTTTTGTTTAGTCATAGCATCTATAAAATAATTTTTAAAAACTACCATAATATGTATAGAAATATATACACACACATATACACATATGTACACATATGTAAACATATACATGTGTATATGTAAAAAGAGGCATACCAGCTTACAGAGACAAGCAAATGTTTCTATTTATGTCATGAATCTTGCCTGAAAAATAATATTGATGTAAAATGAAACTAATGGGAATTAGAGACTTAAAGTGGTTCTAGTTTTTATGTGGATGATGCTCTAGACTTAAGACCATTATTTATACATACATATTTATGCATATATATGCATACAAATTGGGTTCTTAAACATACTCCCTCTATCAGAGCCAGCCTACTTTGCTGCTAAGTCAAAGTTTCCAAGAGTGGGGACATAAATGTACAAGTAAGAAAAGTATCATCAAACTTTATACCCATTTTGTTGGCAAAGTTCAGTTACGCAAGATGAACATTCTGTAAATATGATGTATAGCATTGTGCCAAAGATGACAGTACTACCTTGTACACTGAAAAGTCTTTCGAGGGTGGATCGCATATTAAGTGTTCTTACCACAATAAAATAAAAAAAAAGTTGCATATGGATTATAAAGTCAACATCTGTTAACATATTTTAAAAGTATGCATTTTGATGAGGGCAGGAATTACAAGTATCTTTGATTTGTTAAAATGGTTTTTGTCATGTGATACATCATACATGTAAAGAGTGTCTATCAAATGTGTGTATAGTATCAAAACAGCAAAATATACTTACCACCCAGTTTAAAGAAAAGAGGGAAAATTCTACCAATACTTGAGATGTCACAGTGGTCCTTTACAATCCAAAACTCTTCTTTCTGCTTTAGAGGAGACCACTATCCCGGGTTTGTTTCTATACCAAGGAATGTGTCCCCAAACAATACATTTTTTATTTTTGCCTGTTTTTGCATTTTATGTAAATAACTTCATGTACTATGTGCATCCTTCTATGACTTGCTCATTGACCTCACCATTATGTGTTTTAGGTTCATTCACTGTGTTATGTGAGACGGTAGTTGATTTTTTTTGCCACTGCCGAATAGCGCTCTGCTGTATGGCTCCTACAATTCTTTTTTAGCAGTCTAAACTGTGCCGCATATTATGATTATCTCTAGTTTTATTTTCTGTACAAACAATACTTCTGTAAACATTTTTGCACACGTCTCTCAGTGCATATGTCCAAGAAGAATATATGCCCACAAGAAGAATTACTGTGTCATAGCTGTGCATTTTGTCAACTTGCTAGGATGATGTGAAATTTCATTCTGTGGTGTTTCACGGGCAGGTACATCTGGAGTCCTGATACACATCACATCACGAGGTGCATGTGAATGTGATAATTGTGTTTTCAGGTCACGTTTCCCTGATTACTAATCAGAACTTTAAAAAGATGAGAATCAATTCATATGTCTCCTCTTGTATAATAGACCTTTCAAGTCTTCTGTTTATTTTCATGTGGTTGTCTGTCTTTTTAATTGATTCCTAGTAGTCTTTCCATATTCTGGATATATCTTTAGTAGCAAATATCTTCTCTTAGTGTGTTCCATATTTTCATTATCTTTTCATTTTCACTGTTTCTTATGGGCCTGGCATGTTTCCTCTGTGCTACTCTGCTGCCTTCATCATGGTATCTTATGAATAGACCATTTAATGTAGTCAAAGCGATCGTCTGTGGCTTGTGCTTTTGCCATCTTGTGTGAGATCTTAGGAATGCCTTCTGAAATTTCCTTCTGAGTGTTAAAATTTTCCACTTCACCTTAAATCCTAGACAGATCTAAAAGTGTATTTTTTTATTAGGATGTGAGGTAGAGGTTCATTTTAATTTCCCCACACTGGGATATTTTAGTACCTTTTATCAAATTGTCAACTTTGATATTTGAAATTTGTCCGCTTGTCTGCAGTGTTACCCGTTTTTCATGTCAGGCCTTCATAGATGCATGGAGCTGATGGAGTTACCTGCCTTTCCATGTATCTGCCACACTCTTATCAGATATGTGTGTGGTGCCTACTATGTGCCAGACACTAAGACTTTTATAAAGATTAACTCACTTAATTTTTTAACAAAGATACTCTTATTATCCTCATTGGTGTGGCAGCTGAGGCACAAAAGGTTAATGTATCCACGATGACACGTCTGGAAAGTGGCAGGCCCAGGGTTGGAGCTCTGGTGGTCTGGCTCCATCTGTTATTCTGCTTCCCCAATATAACTTCCTGCTTTTTGGTCCTAGAGGTTTATAGTTAATGATATTACAAAGTAAGGCAAATCTCCCCGTCTAGTACTGCTTGTCTCAGAGTGCTATGACCCCTCTTGGCATTTTTCTCTTTCAGTTTTAGAATCAGCAAGTACATTTATGCACACACACATAGGAATACCTATAAACTGTTGATATTGTAATTTTACCTTGAAACTATGGATCACTTGGTAGAGAACTGGCATCGTGGTATTTATTGAGCATGGTATGTCTTCCTATGTGTATATAATTTTTGCCATAAAGTTCTTAAATGTCAACTGTTAAGATTATTTAAAAAACTAGGTGAAATATATATATGATAATATAATATGTGGTATATATAATTTTTTACATATACATATATAGTGAACTTGACATGAGCAGACATTTAAAAAATTTTTTTAAATGTTTATTTATTTTTGAGAGAGAGGGAGACAAGAGTGTGAGCAGGGGAGGGGCAGAGAGAGAGAGGGAGACACAGAATCCGAAGCAGGCTCCAGGCTCTGAACTGTCAGCACAGAGCCCGAAAAAGGTCTCAAACTCATGAACTGCAAAATCATGACCTGAGTCAAAGTCAGACACTCAACCACTGAACCACTCAGGCCCCCCAACATGGGCAGACATTACTGTCCTTTATTTATATGTGTTTTTAACTTATATAGTCCTAGCATGTAGACTAATTCTTGACATATAATGGCCACTTAGTAAATATTTGTTGAATTAGTAAGTAATAATAGTACTTTAAAATTATATTTTCTAACCATTTATAGATATTGAATAGGAAAGTTATTGTTTCTTTATTAAACTCATAGGTAATCATAACAATCAACTTTTATCATTTCTTAATTCTTTTGAGTTTTGTATATGGCAGAATACATTATGTTTTTTCTTTTAATCCTAACACTTTAATTCGTTTTTAAAAATCTTTTTGGAACCAGTTAAAATTCTTAGTTTGGTGACAAACAGAAAGTGATGAAAATGAGTATTCCTGAGGTGCCTGCGTGGCTCAGTCGGTTAAGCATCCGGCTTTAGCTCAGGTCATGATCTCACGGTTTGTGGGTTCAAGCCCTGCGTTGGGCTCTGTGCTGACAACCAGCTCAGAGCCTGGAGTCTGCCTCAGATTCTCTGTCTCCTTCTCTCTCTGACCTTCCCCTGCTCGTGCTGTCTCTGTCTCTCAAAATTAAATTTAAAACATTAAAAGTTAAATTAGAAAATGAATATTCTTACCTTGTTTCTAGTTTCAAAAGAAATACTTTTCTGTTTTACCATCAAGTATGATGTTTGCTATAGAGTTAAAAAAAATTCCCTTTAACATGTTAAATAGTGTCCTTTTATTCTAGTTTGCCAATAATTTTATAATAAATTTATTGAGATCATCTTTGCTTTTCTCTTTTAATCTGTCAACATGGTACATTAGAATAATACAGTTTATAATACTGACTTAATCTTACATCTTTGGAATGAACTTGTTTGGTCATTATGCATGATTTTCATACACATGTATAACTTTTCCTCACAAGTTGTTGAGTAACTTTTGCTAGTATTTTACCGAGAATTTTGCATCTGTGTTCATAAGTGAGAATGACAGTGGGTATCAAGGTAAACTAGCCTCATACAGAGTAGGACTTTTCCCAGATTTTCCAGATTCCTGAAGGGGTTTATGTAAGACTAAATTAATCTTTCTTGAATGTTTCATAGAAACTCTCTTAAAAAACATCTACACTTAGTGATTTTGTGTTAAGATTTTATTTCTGATTCAATTTGTTAATATTTACAGTATCATTTATAATATTTATAGTATCAAAGGTTTCCTTTTTTCTTTTTGAGACAGTTTTGCTATCTTGATAAGTTTTGTTAAATTACATTTTGTAGAAATTTGTTAATTTCACATAAATTATCAAATTTATTAGCATACATTTCTCCTTTCTCACACAGTTGTTAATGTCTTCAGTGCCACCATTTATGTTTATTTTTTATTATTATTTATTTCTGCTTTTTTCTTTGATCAGTGTTGCTGGGCACTTTTATACTTTATTTATTTATTTATTTTTAATTTAATTTTT